>NW_007184994.1:2316-134013 GCF_000164805.1 Carlito syrichta
TATCGCAGCATTGTTCACAATAGCAAGAACCTGGAAACAGCCATGCTGCCCGTCAAAAGAGGACTGGATTAAAAAAAGTGGCACGTATATACGATGGAATACTACGCAGCCATAAAAAAGAACAAAATCATGAATTTCACAGCAACCTGGATGGAGCTAGAGTCTATAATACTGAGTGACCTCTCACAGAAACAAAGATCTGAGTATCACATGTTCTCACTCATATAATGGACCTTAAACATCCGATGCAATACTATATGAAAATGACTGACCGTACTGGGAAACTATGGTGGGGGGAGGGAGATGGGATTAACAGTAGCAAATATCTGTCTGGGAACGGGGAAACACCCCATATCAACAGGGTGCCTGAATGAAACGCAATTGTATACCTAACCCTTAACTGTACCCCACAACTTCACAATTAAAAAAAAAAAATCTTAAAAAAAAAAAAAAGAAGCAGCTATATACACACACAAAATGAGACTCTATATGATCAGTTCTGAATGGCTTACTCTGACCTGGGGTCAGCAAACAGTGGCCCATGAGACAAATGTGGCCTGCTTCTTTGTAGGGAAAAGAAGCTGAGAATGCTTTTGAAATGAATTTTAAAAAGAAAAAAAGAAAAACAATATTTCATGGCATGTGCAAATTCTATAAATTTCAGATTTCAGTGTCCATACATAAAATTTAATTGAAACACAGTCACATCCTCTTCCATGTTGTCTGTGACTGTTATAATGGCAGAGTTAAGTAGTTGCTTCAGAAACCACATGCCCCACAAAGCCTGAAGTATTTATGATCTTGCGCTTTAGCAAAAAATGTTTGCTGACCCCCACCCTGATCTATTTCTTGCTACAAATTCCCTGTTACTCTCAATGTCTCTGCCTTCTGACTTTGTCCTTCTTCTTCTCTGTCTGACCTTGCCAAGCAAACCAGTTCACTCTACCTGGTTTCCTAAGATAACCTTGGATTTGCTTCTACTACCATATGGGGAATACCTCCTTTTCTGTTGTGGAGCTTGATATTTGTCTTTCTTCTTTTATTACTTCTCTCACAGACTTTGTGTCTCCTTGTTTCCTCTGCTCCAGATTTGGAAACCAGGAACCTAATCTATGGTTGATCTATAGTTAATCTGTGAAAGAAGATGGTAGTGAGCAGGGATGCATTTCCTCTGGGATAATGCAGTCTACAATTTCAGTTGTTATTTCAAACTTGTCTGAGATGACAAAAGCCGAATCTAAAGTAAGTGTACTAGATCCCCTTATGAAAATCTACATTTTCCCACAATAGGTATTTTTCTCACTAGTTTATCTGTAGATATGGCAATAAACACCCATGCAGGACAAACTGAATTCTCCATCGGAGTGCCCAGCAAAAGTCCTGGTAGCTGAGGCTGTCTTTTATACTTGCTTCTTACTTTAATGGAACCAAGAGGGCATGAGAAGAAGAAAATTGTACATATCACCCAGACTTTGGGAGAATGCCATGGTAATATTATATGGATTTTGATTTGCATAAACAAAACAAGATCTTTACATTCCCTCTTTCTTTCAACCTACTACATTGTCTTTTTTCATACTGTAGTGATTTTAATAGGAGGAGGTAAATTGGGAAAGAGATTTGAATTATCTAGAAACTCTTAACAAGAAAGCTTTGTCCTAATTTCTCTTAGGTAATGTTCACTTTTGAGGCTTCAGAATGATCTGTATAAAATAACATTTTACTACTTGTATGTGTAATTATATAACTGAATAACGAATTTACTAACCAAACCTTGACCTTGCCAACAATTTAAATTGCAGTAGATCCACAGCCTTCTTCTAGTTCCATTTCTTTAAGAATTGATCACCTTGAAGGACTGTTTTACTGGTGATGTAGGTTTTTAATATTGTCAATATAGTGTACTTGGAGTCAGACTGACCTGTTCTCCCAATATTTACTATGGTCTGAGATAAAATTTTTGTAACTGTAAAATATTTTAATATCACTCAAAGAGTAATAACAGTTAAAGAACAGGGTGTATGTAAAATACTTTATCAAGCATCTCAGACTTTTTTGAGTTTACCATAAATGATGAGCAGTAATTGTGGAATATCAGTATGTACAGCTGTGTTGAAATTTATTATGAAAAATAACTCATGTAATTTAGATCAATTAAAAGAGGCCTCTACATGTATTTCACTCATGTATTCATATATATATATATATATATATATATAATTCCCTGTATAAGCACTATCTCCAAATATTATAATGCCAGCAAATATTTTTTAAATATTAAAGATGCAAATCAGAATATTTTTAAATCTGAAAGTTCAAAAGGACCTTAGAGATTATCTAGATAATTGCCTTCATTTTACAGATGAGGATATTTAGTAATTTGTTCAAAGTTACACAGCTAGCTCATCGCAGTCCAGTTCAGAATAGGGTCTGCTAGAGTTCTAGGTCACCTGTTTCCACTCTTTCACTTAGACTATTACATTTTTTTCATTTCCACTTAAGTGCTTTCTCCCTCTCATTTGTAAACATAGAAAACATTCAGGTTAATTATTTTTTAAACATTTACAATTCCCTGGAAAACACCACATTTACTGGGTGATGGAAATAGAATAGAAGACTGCTGGCAAAGTAGAGGATGTCAGTCTCTACTTTCACTTCATAATGAGTTTGCTTCAATGGAAGGAATCTAGGAATTGGAATTGCTATCATCCCCCTCCTCCCACCTCCCAATACACACAAATACACATATTCCTTTAACTTTCATCTTCTGTTTTAGGTCAAATCCCTGTGGAAATATTGTTTGCTCTTGAGTGAGGAGAAAGCAGAAAGGAATGGATGGTGTTGAACAAATATTTCTGCTTGCTTTCCATGAGAGTTGAGCTTAACATTATTAGATTGATTTAGATAAATGATCATAAAACTCACTTTATAATAGCAGTCTTTAAAAATTATTTTAATATATTTTTCTAATCTTTAGAATGGATATTTTATTTCCTTATTTATGTATAAGAAAACAGCATCTGAGAGATGGGTGGTTTATCAAGATTACTTGGCTAGTCAGTGGTCTTTAGGCAAGAAGTCCAAGATTATTTTGAGAAGACCATGAGTATTTTTCTTCCCTATATTCATGGCTTTCAAACAGCCTAGGAAGTAAAGGGATAGAAGGAAGGGGAAGGTCTAGATATAGCTTGTTTCTTACTGAATATCTTGCTTTGAAGATTATAATATGCATTCTTAAGATGGATTATTAAATCTGTTCTTCTTATGATTGTCAACTGAAGAATCACAAATCTGGAATCATAAATCTGGAAAAGAGAGTTTTATTTCTTATAAAAGATTGTAGCCTGCAGACTTGCCATCCCATAGCCTGGGATGCATAACTTCTGGCAAAAGCCGGAAGCAGGCACTTTGGGAAGAGAAGGATGAGACAGAAATTCGTGCTGAATCATAGGCCAAGTATGCATATTCAACAAGTTTTTGAAGGAACTGAATATTTACAAAGGGGAGGTACATGCATGTAGAGTAACTAACATGTATGTCACATGTGTCCCTTGTTCACCTTGCAATGGAGACAATATTTAAATGTATTAAAATTAGGCTCTATATATCAAACGGTGAACTGGAGGACACAGAGGCATTCTATGCACAGCCTTTGTAAACCAGCCAGTTTCAGTACATGGTCAGTAGTCTCTTATCAGAAAGAAATGCTGGTCAGTTATTGAGTAAATCAACAATGGGTCTAGTCTTTCCAAAGAGGTGTTTTTTGCTTAACTTTAGGAAAGAATGCCTAATGTTGGCTAGATAAGGAGAGGGTATAATCAAACGTGTACAACTTCCTGTCACATCATGATCAGGAACTCAGTCTTTAGGATTTCTCTGGAGTCTCCTTGACTAAGAGGGGATTTGTTCTGTTTGTCTGGAGCTTAGAATTTTATTTGTATTTCTCATGGTAGATTTTAATACTCTTCTTATATGTAAATTCTATTTCTTTAGCAAGACTCTCATTCTTAAAACATCTAATTTTGTAACTGGCACAAATAGATATTGCTTTATTGGTCCCATAATATCAAATTAAATTAAATAATAATTAAATAATTACAGGCCAACTTGATAAATTAGAAATTTCTACCTAAACAATTAAGCCTGAGTAATTTTCTTTTCTGTCATCTTTTTTCTTTGGTCCTGTACTCTTTCTACCCCATTTCCTTTCATCAGTTGGGTTTAAGTTTTTTGTATATAGTAGAATGGGTAAGGTTGGATTCTCTCAAAGATCTCCTTTTTTCAATAGCATTTTAGGGTTTATTAAATGTTTTAAATGTACGTGGAGACATACATTTTTTCCTTCCATCTTAAATAAATATAATTTAAACTATTGATTTCTGGCTTTACAAATTCCCAATCTCGCGTTTGTATTAGTTTCCAGCTAATTTTCTAAACTTAGGGTTCCTGGGTCTGAATCTGTCACCTTTATAGCCATTGCTATTTTTAGGCACATGTCTTTCAATTCAGAGCCATTACCCAACAAAAATATTATTTTAAAAATGGAAGATATATGGATAATTTTAGACAAATAAAGCAAATTGAATTCCTTGTCATTAAGAGAAATGAATTACTTCAGAAAGCCTCAGTCAGAAAAAAATTATCCCAATGTAAGCACAGAGATATAGAAGAAAATAGAGATAAAATGTTAAAAACATGGTTGAATTCTAATTACTGATTTATAAATAATACTAATATGTCTTGTAGTATTTTTAAATAAGTTAAAAAGCACAACAATAACATTTAAGTCGGGTGACTGTGGGTATTATTTTGTTTATTTCTTAAACAAGAATAGAAGAGTGGGTATATTTCAGTAGCTTGGAAACCTTTGTCTATTTAAAAACAGACAAGAAAATAAAAAATAAAAAATATAAATGAAGTTAAATTATTCAAAGTTCTTCAGATTTTTAGAAAGATCATAAAGATATATTAATAAAGTAATTCTTAGATAAGCTAATGTTCTGATTATTATTGCTATGAAACAAACCATCTGAAAAGTTATGGAATAAAATAACCATTTTATAATGCTCAAAGAGTCTTTGGATGAAGAATTTAACTCATTTTGTTCCAAGAGGTGTCATGTAGGGTCTTTTTCAAGATTTCTCACCTATGTGTTTGGTAAATTAGTGCCTACTATTGGCTGGAAGTCGGTTAGGGTTGTCTTCTCCACATGGGCCTCTCTTTGAGTTTCTTAGACTTCCTCAGATCGGCCTCTGGGTTCTGAGAGCAAGAATCCCAAGAGATTAAGGCAGAAGTACATGGTATTTTTACCACCCAGCCTCAGAAGTCACATAGTATTATTTCACAGACTGTATTAATTGAAGTGATCATGAAAGTCTGCCCAAGTTCAAGGTGAAGGGACATAGACTCTATCATCTGTTAGGGGATTAGAAAAGTTCTAGAATAGCAATAATGGGATGGTCAACAATACAGAAACTTTTTGGAAAATGTAATCTGCCATGGTCAAGACTGTACATTTTAATCTCTGGAGAATCAACTATCTAAAACAAAAATAGAAGAACAGGTATATTTCAGTAGCTTGGAAATTTTCATCTCTTTAAAAACGGACAAGAAAAGAAGAAATATAAGTCACCAAGAAAAATGTGAAGGAAAAAACTGTGATGATAGACTCACGCAAATATATCAGAGACTAATCGTAGAAGTGAAAGACAAAGATTTTCAGACTTTTTTTTTTAAGCACATAAAAGAGGCATACAAAAACATGAAAATTCAGAGTTTAGAAATAAAGGGATGGAAAAAGCAACACACAAATGTTAACAAAAGAAAGCAATATTGTTGTATATTAATAGCAAGATAAAAAAGGCATTAAGGCAAAAAAAAAATACTGAAGATACTTGATAACAAGTTTTATTCACCACCTAAATAGTTCTAAATTTGCAGGTACCTAATAACATATTTCAAAATATATAAAGCAAAATCTGATAGAAATACAAGAAAAAATGTACAAAGCTGCAATGAGAATGGCAAATATTGGATACGTCTCTCTCAGTAACTGATAGAACTAGCAGAAAAACACTAGTACGAACATTGAGTATCTGAAAAACCCACTAGTTTTAACGAATACATTTAGAGCACTGCAACCCAAAACTGCAGAATATACCTACAATTTTTTAAATACCCATAGAATATTTCCAAAATTTGACTAAAACTAGGCAAGTTTCACCAAGTTTCAAAGGAGTAAAATTAGAGAATGCTTTCTGATGAAATTCAGCAAGAAATAATGTTTGAAAATGAAGAAATGCATTTCTGATATGCCAACTGACGGTGAAATATAAATATCACAGCTTATTTGGGTAAAGAAACTATAATTATTAAGTCATGAACATGGTAAAAATGTAAGCAGACTTGATACTGGGTGATAGTAAGGAACTATTGTGGTATGATTTTACAAATAATCTTTATTTTTAAACTATTTACAAATTAAATATATACAAATGATTTGTTTCAATATGAATTTGAGAAGAAGGGAATGAATGGAAATAAAGATGAAAAAAAAATCCCCATGAGGTGAAAATTGTTGAGTCTGGGTTATATGTTCAAGGTAGATTCATTTAGCTATTATCTCAATTTTTGTATTAATTTTTTTCATAGTAAAAAATTTTAAAAATCCATTTAGAAATAACCCTCAAATCAAAGAATAAATTCTGATGACAATTTTAAAGTATTTAAAACTGAATAATTTAAAATGAGATCTAAAAACTACAGAATGTAGTAAAACCAGATTTAGAGAGTTAATATGATTTAATAGGTATAATAGAAAAGATTAGTGGCTCAAAATCATTGATATAAACCTTTATCTCAAGATATTAAGGAGCAAAAACAAAATGGACATAATAAAATAAAGATAAGAGACAAAGGTAAAGGCTAGAAGACAGACACAAAAATAAAATTAAATTAAAAATGCCAAGAGTTAGTTATTTGAAAGGGCTAATAAAAGTATTAAATACCTGGTGAAACTGATTAAGAACAAAAGAGAAAAAAATAGAATGAGGGATTTTTAAAAGGTGTATAGCAAGTTTTTGAGATACATAAAGGTCTACAGAAATATCTTATGCACCTAAAAACAATAAAGTTGAAAATGTAAAGGAAATAGAGTGATCTAATCATTCTAACTGGCACAACAAGAAATAGGAAGTCTGAATAGTAACAATGAAACAGTAACAATGAAAAGCATTAAATCTATAATTTAAAATCTTTTCACAAGTGAAACTCCAGGCCCAGATGGCATCTATCTCAGGAAATTTCTATCTAACTTTTAAAGAACAAATAATACTAATTTTTACAGACTCTTCTAGAGCCTTGAAAAAGAGGAAACACTTCAGCTAAGTTTATGAGACTAGCACATTTTCAATACTAAAACCTGATAAGGGCATTGTAAGAAAAATGCATAATAATAAAAATTCATAATATAAATGCAAATATTTGAAATATCTATTTAGAATATATAAGAAGGATAACATAAGACACAAGTTGGGTTTCTTCTAAGAACACAAATTTGTTTATCCTTCAAAAAGCAAGCCATGATATTCATGACATTACCAGAATGAAGGAGAAAAAGCATATGATCATCTCATTAGAGAAAAAAGCAATTAGATAAATATCAATATCCAGTTATAATTAAATGTTCAGTGAACTGGTAAAAAAGAACTTCCTTAGTCTTAAAGATATCTGTACAGCGAGATACCCAGTGTCTCAAAAGATCAAAACAAGGTACCAGCGTAGGGGTAAAAAGTTGATTTCTCTGGATCAAAACAAGCCAAGGATGCCTGCTATCGTTGCTTCTGTTGGATATTGTTTTGAAGACCCTGACCATTGAAGTAAAACAAGAAAAAAATAATAATACTTATTAGAAAATAAATAAAATCACAATCTTGTTATTCACAGGAAATATACTTGTATATGCAGAAAATACAGAATAATATAAAATTAAATTTCTAGAATTAATAATGAATTTAGCAAAATTGCTGCATACGACCAATATACCAAAAATAAAGGAAATTTATTTCTTTATTCCAACTACCTACAGAAAAATAATGTGAAAAAGATATCTCTTACAATATCATAAACTTAATAACCTGACAATAAATATAAGAAAAGTTGTGTAGGACCTTTAAAAAGAAAACTATAAAATATCATTGGGAGAAATTAAAGAATACCTAACTAAAAATAACCATAAACTATATTTACAATTTGAAAGACTCATAATTGTTATGATATTAATTTTCTCCAGAATGATCTGTAGATTTAATAGAGTGCAATCAAAATATCAACATATTTATTTATGTAACTTGACATGCTTTCTTTCTTTTGAACAGTTTTATTAAGATATATAAAACACATGCCATACAATTCACCCATTTAAAGTGTACAATTCCATGACTCTTTGCTAATAGGCGCTTTTTAAGTGCAAGGGCCCTTAAAGAACAATCAATTCAGGCCAGGTACAATGGCTCACGCGTGTAATCCCAGCACTTTGATAGGCTGAGGGCAAAAGGGTTGCTTGAGCCTTGGAGTCTGAGAACAGCCTAGGTAACATAGTGAGACTTCAGCTATACAAAAATTTTAAAAATTACCAGGCGTAGTAGTGCTCACCTGTAATTCCAGCTACTTGGGAGGATGAAGCAGGAGGGTCACCTGAGCCCAGAAGGTTGAGGCTGTGGTGACCCATGATCATACACTGCCCTCCAGACTGAGTGACAGAGTGAGACCCCAACTCAAAAAAAAAAAAAAAAAAAAAAAGAATAGTCAATACATCCCTTTGGTGATATGTAGGATCTTTTAATTTTTCTATTAAAAAAACTTTCAAGTATGCACAAAGTAGATAAAATGTATAATGATCTAGGTACCCATTTTCTAGATTTAACAATTTTTTAACACTTGCCAATTTTGTTTCATCTGTCCCCTCATCTCCTATTACTTGGCTGATGTATTTTATAACAACTTCAGGTATCAGATTATTTCACCTTTGAACACCAGTTTGTACCACTAACAGAATAAGGTCTTCCACAATATTCTTAATAAAGAAGAATAAGTTGGGATAATTTGTTTTGAATTAAACATATAATAAAGTTATAGTAATAAAGAGTGGTATTGATCCCAGGACAAAAATTTGGATCAATGGATGAGACACAAGAGCCAAGATATTAACCAATGCCTTATAAACAATTGATTAGCATAAGCAGTCCCAAAAGTGGTGGTAAAAGGATGATAATTTCAATAAATGGTGTTGTTTAAATTCTTTGTAAATGGAAAATATAAACCTCAATTGCATTCTCACATCCTCCACAAAAATCAGTTTTAATGGAACATAGAGATTTGTGTAAAAAGCAAAACAATGAAGTGCTAAAAGATAATATAGAAATTAAGACTTTATTTTTTTCTTTTTTATTTCAATAACTTTGGGGGTACAAATAGTTTTTGGTTACGTTATTGCCTGGTATGGTGATGAAGAAATCCGGGCTTTAAGAGTATCCACCACCTTCACCTGCACACATTGTATCTGACAGGTAATTTTTCATTCCTCTACCCTTTCTCAATCTCTCCCTCTGTGTCTCCAATGTCCATTAAACCATTCTCTGTGCCTTTGAAGATTCTTAGTTTAGCTCCCACTTGAATGTGAAAATATATGGTGTTTGGTTTTCTGTTCCTGAGTTAGTTCACTTAGAATGATGTTCTCCAATTCCATCTAAGTTGTGCAAAGACATTATTTCATTCTTTTTGCTAACTGAATTTTATACCATAGTGTATATGTACCACATTTTCATTATCCATGCATTGGTTGATGGGCATTTAGACTCATTCCACATCTTTTCAATTGTGAATTGTGCTGCAATAATCAGTGAGTGTAGGTGTCTTTTTTATATAACAACGTTATTTCTTCGGATAGATACCTAGTAGTGAGATTGCTGGATCAAATGGTAGTTCTACTTTCAGTTATTTGTTAGTTCTCCATACTGATTTTCATAAAGTTTGTACCAATTTAACACTCCCACCAATAGTGTATAAGTGTTCCCTTTTCTCCACATCTGTGCCAGTATCGACAGTTTTTTTAATACTTAAATAAAGGCCATTCTGATTGGTGTAAGGTAGTATCTCATTGTGGTTTTGATTTGTATTTCCCTGACGATTAGTGATGTTGAGTATTTAGAAAATTAAGACTTTGAGATATAAAAAGATTTTTAAAACACAAGTACCAATTGTAAAGGAAAATACTGATAAATGGGTTACCACTAAAATGAAGGCATTTTATTAACCAAAATATAGCATTAAGAAAGTGATAAGAGAAGTCACAAAGTGACAGAAAATGTTTGCAATGTGTATGATATAAACTGAATTGTGTTCCCCTAAAATCTGTATATTGTAGCCCTAACTTCCAATATAGCTGTATTTGGAGATAGTACTTCTAAGGAGTTAATTAATATTAAATGAGGTCATAGTGATGGGCCCTAATCCAATAAGATTAGTATCCTTATAAGAAGAGAAATGCTAGGAGTGCACATGCACAGAAAAAAAGGACATGTGAGGACACAGTGAAAAGGCATCAACTTTCAAGTCAGCTAGAGAGACCTCACTAGAAATCAACCCTGCTGACATCTTAATCTTAGACTTCTCTTTTCCAAAATTATAAAAATAAATAAATAAATAAAAATTTTGTTGCTTAATCCACCTAGTTTGTAGCATCTGCTATAGTAGACTAATGCAATATATAATTAACAAAAAGGTTGTGATCAAAATTTATAATGAATTGCTATAAATCACACAACTCAATGGAAAAATGGGCAAGAGATATGAATAGGCAATGCACAAAAAGTATTACCAATTCACCAATAACCATGCCAAAAAAGACATTCAGCCTCATTAGTTATGAGTAATATAGTAAGTAAAACTACAAATTAAATATACTTGAATGCTGCCAGGAGAATTAAAATGAAAACAATTATTAGTGATTAACGTGGCGATAGTGTAGAGCAGAGGGAATATCTGTGCATTGCTGATACAAGTGTCAGTGAGTTCCGGCACTTTAGAAAAAAATTGACATCATCTATGTAATTAGAAACTCTGTGATAATGTGAAATACATATCTATACTTAGTTTCTCTGTTTCTGACACAGAGTTTCTAAAACACTTGGAATCTCACAGACGATGAGTCTTTGATATGCTAATATGCTATTCATATGACTGTGTAGCGAGGGCCCTAGATAGTTTGAGCATGGGGGCCAGTCACCAGAAAGACCAAGGCATGATAAGAGGGTTGTAATTTCAGTTCCACGTCCCAACCTCCAGGGAGGGGAAAGGGGATGAAGCTTGAATTGACCACCATTGGCCAGTGCCTACATTCTGAAGCCTCCATACACCCAAAAGGACAGGGTTTAGATAGCTTCTGGATAGCTAAACATATAAAGGTCCTGTAGAGTGAAGAGGGCATGGTAACTCCATGCCCGTTCTCCCATACCTCACCTTATATTTCTCTTCTGTCTGGCTGTTCATCGGTATCCTTTGTAATATTCTTTATAATGAACCAGCAATCATAGATAAGTGTTTCCATGAGTTTTTTGAGCCACTCTAGCAAATTTATTGCCGAGGAAAGGGTTGTGGGAACCCTAATTTATAGCCAGTACATTAGAAGGTATCAAAGCCTGGACTTGTGACTGGCATCTGAAGTGGGTGACAGTCTTGTGGTACTGAACTTTCTATCTGTGGAATCTGATGCTACCTCCAGGTAGTAGTGTCAGAATTGAATTGAATTTGAGGATACCAGGCTGGTGTCCGCTGGAGAATCTGTTGCAGAATTAATTAGTTGCTGGAGCAAAGAAATCCCCACACATTTTGGAGACCAGAGATCACAGAAGTTGTGAGAGTGTAGCTGGAATAACAAGAGTTTTCTCCCAATATATTAACAGACCCATACCCTATGACCTAATCATTCTACTAGATATGCATAAGAACATTTATAAGACATAACATGAATAAGAATATTTAGAATAGTATTATTTGTAATAGTCTCAAACTGGAAATAATTCAATATCCGCCAACAGTAGAATGGATGAATTATGATATAACAGTGAAATACCCTGCAGCAGTAGTTCCTAACAGGTGGCAATTTAGACTCCCCCAAAACATTTGACAATGTCTTGAGACATTTTTGTTTGTCACAAAAACTGTGTTGTGGAGGGGTGTTCCTGGCATCTAGTGGGTAGAAGTCAGGCATGAAGCTAAATGTCATATAGAACAATTCACCATAACAAAGAATTATCTGATGCCAAATGTCAGCAGTGCCAAGGTTAAAAAAACTTTTCCTACGGTAATTAAAATGAATGAATAGCAACTCACAAACTATTTGGATGACTCTCATAAACATAATTCTAAAGGGGTAAAAAAGAACCAGTCTCAAACGAATGTATTCTCTCTGGTTCCTTTTTTATAAGTTCAGAAAGTAATCTAAATTATAGGACTTAGGGATACCACAAATGCAGTAAAAGTAAAAAGAAAAGAAAATGATTAACATAGAAGTCAAGATTGCAGTTACCTTTGGGGGTGTGAAAAGTGTAGAAATTTGGATGAGGCACAAGATGAGTGTCAGGGTGCTGGCAATACTCTGCTTCCTTACTTGTGTGAGAGTTACATGAATATTTGGTCTGTGAAAATTTCTGAGTTCTTTATTTTGTGCAATGCACTTTCTTGTCTGCACAATTAAAAATGGTTAAAATACAAAGCAAATAAGAAACAATTCTGAAACTATTATTGGAGAGCTCCAGAGATATGTCTGGCATCTCCTTTTTAAAAATTTTTAGTTGGCATGTCATAATTGTACATATTTATAGGATACAGAGTGATATTTCAATATGTGTAGACAATGTGTAATGATCAAACCAGGGTGATTAGCATAATCATCACCTCAAACATTTATTATTTCTTTGGTAACATTCAAAATTTTCTTTTCTAGCTTTTTGAGAATATATAATAAATTATGGTTAGCCATATTCACTCTACAGTGCTGCAGAACACCAGAACCCATTCCTTCTATCTAGCTGTAATTTTGTTTTTGATAACCAACCTCTCCTCATTCTTCCCTCCCTACTACCCTTCCTAGCCTCTAATACCCACAATTCTACTCTCTATTTCTATGCAGCTTCTCCTTTTTTTTTTCTGCCTCCCAAATGGGATGACATACTTTAAGAGACTCTGAATGAAGAAAGATGTGCAGAATAGTATAAAACACCCAAAAAAGTTGTTTTTTTAAAGGGAACTATTTCTAAGAATCTTAGAAATGATGTGCCTGATGTCCTTAAGGGTCATATGATATAACCAAAAATTTTTCAGCAAAATTATAAAATCAAGGCTGCTAGGTCTCTTGAACTAAAGTGTTCATCAATAGTCCTAGAAGGTAGACAGATTTGATTCTCCTCTAACAAAGGAAGATATGCATCTCTTCTCAGATGTTATTTGTTTTGTAATCTCCTTAAGATGAGAATTCAGAAGTGGGAGAGTGGAGTGGTGACAAAATGTGCTGCCATGGAAATTGTCTTATTTGTTGTAGATTTGAAGCATTACCATTTATTTCAAACATACTGTGTATGCTGCTAATTTTCTACCTCAGTACTTGTCAGTTGCTAGAAGCACTGTTTTCTTTTCTCCAGCAATGTGAATTGATCATGCCTGATTCAGACAAGTATCATTTACCTCCTGTGATGTATTTTTCTCATTGTTTCCATTTCAAGCACTGTTCTTTTAAAAGAGCTTCTACTCCAGAAAGTGGAGTGCAATTTAATTTTTGTATGAAATCAAAGTATCGTGGAATTTTGAGAGTCCTTGGAAGTCACTAGTTCATCACATCAGTGGAAGATGGATTTCTAGCCTGTACTTGAACACTACTGGTGTCTGGGAATGCATTATGACAACTCTCCACATTTTTGAAGGACAACTCGCCACATTTTTGCGAATCTCTACCGTTGAGAAAGTTCTTTTCAGTATTAAGTTGAAATGCACAGCCCTGTATTTTCCACTCATCCTTCCCCCCTTTGTTATTTCCTTATTATCATGTGATCATTTTTATTTTCATTTTTCTCAGTAATTGGCTAATTAGTGTATAGATTGTCAAAGATTCCCTGAAGTTCACAGCTGTACAGGTTACAGATTTAAATTAGTGTGATGTATGTTACTGCCCCGGCTAGCTCTCCTCTGCCAAAATGACTGTTGTTGCCACTGAGAGATGCCTAGAGAGCAGTTGCTTTAGGCAGCGCCTTGTCTATGGCAACAGGGTGTTATTTCGAGTTAGCTTTTGTACCTAGGAAGCTAAATTAAAAATGGCTTTCCATACCATGTTCTTCAAGCTTGTTTTCAGGATTTATAGTTTTTGTCACTACTGGGAATTTTCATGACTGAGGAAATTATTGATAATTTCTAAATCTGACCAATTCTGCTTAACTTGGATATTGGGGGAAAAGGTACTTAAAGACAACTTCCAAAATTGTTTAGACCCAAACTAGTCAAAATGTACACCAAAATGAAAAGAATGTGATTTTATTTACTTCTAATTACATCCAATATTTATTTACTTTATTTTTATTTTTCTGTCGCCCCGGCTAGAGTGCAGTGGCATGTTCACGGCCACCACAGCCTCAACCTGCTGGGCTCCAGCGATTCTTCCGCCTCAGCTTTCCAAGTAGCAGGAACTACAGGTGCACACTACCATGCCTGGCAATTTTTTGATTTATTGTATTGTAGACACAAGGTCTCACTGTGTTGCCCAGGCTGGTCTCGAACCCGCGGACTCAGGCAATTCTCTCACTTCAGCCTCATTACATACAATATTTAAGACTATATTTATCTAAAGACACTATTGTAATGCTTACAAATAACACTAATGTAACTTAGAAATCCAGAGTATCACATGTATCCCTTGATTTCAAAACAGCATTAAAATTACTATTAAAATGAGCTCCTATAGTATTTGTATAAACAGAATTGTCCTCTTGTTTTCCTAATATGTTAGGAAAAAATACAGAAAAAGCATAAGCTCTCTTTTCTTTTTTTCTCATCCAATCACCCTAATTCCTCTCATTCTGTGACTCCAAATTGTCAGAATTCAGACCCTAGGGATTACCTCCCACACACTGTTGCCTGTATTCTCTTCCAGTTTGAGGCAAGTCAATCTTGCACTCAATGGTAAAGTTAGGCAGAGGGAAGACCTGTTATTCTGACTGTGAAGGGAGAGAAACATTTTTAGTTGCATTGGTCAAAATGATTGTAGTTGTAGTTCCAAATAACAGATACTTTTAAATTGATGGAGGGAATTGTACTGCCTCATAGAAATTTTAGGGTCCCCCCCCCACCAAATCACTATTGTTGTATGGTGTTACTGATATTTTTAAAATCATAGCTTGACTACTATCTATTCCTAGACTGTAGCTCTTATCAGAGCATATTTCTTTCTTTCTTTATTCTCTTAAGAGTAAATTTGATGTAGGAATTAGAAGAACAGGTAAAAGAGAAAATGAATGCCATGTGTCTTTTTATCTTTAACTTCTAAGCATATGGAGGGTAGAGACGATGTCATGTACAGTTTGACTCAGCACTCACTTTGCAAGCAATACATGGGAATTTAAATGTTTTCTGCTTCTCTTGCATAATTTACTCTTCTTCTGGTTATACAGAGGATATGAGTTTGAAAAGAAGGAATCAATTTCACATTAGTGAAACAGAAGAAACTTGAGAATTGGTCCTCACCTGGCTTTGGGGTCAGATAAATAGGAGCAGAGACATCATGAAGTTCCAGAAACTTGATGCTGAGCTTTGCAATGTCGTGGTCCCATCACATACTACATGCCTGTGCCCTGAACATTCTCAGTAACCCTCCTCCACCATTCTATTCTTTATCCCTGTGCCATACTTTCCTGCCTCCTGCCCACTCCTGCTTTGACATCCCCACTTCTTTTCCACGTTTCATGAGCCTGCCAGGTATCTGACATCTGGCAAATCACTTTTCTTCCCCACGCGTGTAAGATGGAGTTAACAACACCTACCTTGCTTGACTCATGAAAATGGAAAGTGAGTATTAAATTAAATTAAAAATTAAAAATGAGATACTAGTGCAGTGCCTAGAACAAAGAAAGTTCTCTCTATAGCCAACAATTCATTATTTGAAGGAATGTGTCTATACTTATTATTTATTTTCTTACCTTCATAAGAAGAAAGGACCTGGGATGCCATAGACTTAGTTGGGTTTCCTGGGTTTGGACTTGAAATGAAACAGAATGGCTAGAGAAGCAAGATTTCAAATTCTTCATGTGCACATTTCAGATAGTCCTCTGCAAGATTAGAAAAGAAAGTGTGTGAGTATGTGTGTGTTACCATGTGTGCATTTTTGTCTGCTTGGGGAGAAAATATTGAGATGCGTGGATGGTATTTATGGTCTTTTCACATTATCTCCTATTTCTTAAGAATTTAATTAATTCAGTGAAAGCATTGCTTCCAATATCTATTTTCTAAAACTGCATGCCTTACTAGGTTGTGAGTTTGCTACACTTCACATTTGAACTCAGAATGAGACATTCATTTCTATTCTTTGGAGAAAAATTTTAGTTATAAATATAAAGCAACTCAGAAAGTCAACTCATCATAGAGATGTTACAAGGGCATAAATATAATACCTGAACATAAGATTTGGTCTAATATTCCCAAGACTAACCTGTGGGAGTGGGACCCAGACAAGCAGGAGGACTTTCAAATGTGCTGTTTCAATCCTCAGTGGAATGTATGAGAAAGAATGCAGATGGCAGCGTAGCTCTGACCCATATTACTGGGAAGGACTTTTGGCCTGACACAAATGGCCTGGGGCTCACATGTGTTTCCTTTGCTGATGTACAGGAGAACTCTGACATTGCTTAATATTTTTCTCTGAGGACATGCATCACCTGCAAATGTCAAGTGATAATTTTGTACTAGCCAAAGGGAATCAGCTCACTGAAAATGGAACCACTTCAGGATTGTAGAAGTATGTATTCTGTATGGGCCTTCTCTTATGGGCTTTTAAGTCCATGCTGCAGAATTTTTTCAGGTACTGTTTGAGAAAAAAATTGTCAGTTATGACTTTGTCATTTCTGTTGAAAACAAAAAATATTGGTAAAAAGGCTTAAGGATGAAGGGACAAGAAGTTCTTTGTCTATTCAATACCGAGTATCCTATTTTAAATAAGAATAAAAGCAAAGCCTTTACAGTGTTATGTAATAAGCATGCTTCTAAATGCTTTGTATTTTTGGCTGTAATCCTTACAGCAATCTTATGAGATATTAACTTCAGTTTATCAAAGTTAGATCTAGCAAAGTGAAGTTACCACTTACATTTAGAAAACAGCAAAGACAGGATTAAAATCCATACACTCTGATTCAAGTTCATGCTCTTAAACAATTTTATATTTATTCAGTCACTAGGAAGTTTATTCTGCACACTCCCAATCATTGAAGTGCTAGAAAATATCTGAAAGATGGGGGTATACCCATTTTTCCTTTTCACCTGAATGTTGATATTCTATAGAGATGATGGTTGACACATCATTGGATGGCTCTTTTGGAGAGGCTCTCAGCCTGGAAGTCTAAAATTTTCCATTTGGCTTGATTTCTACTCCCGGCATTTTTATGTTAAGATTTATTCCTTAATTTTTATTTTGTTGGCAAACTTTGCTTATTATGCATCAAGCATATTTCTTTCCTTAGTATGATCTCAATAACATAAAAAGAGTTACTCAAAAGTTTTATATCAATATTGGATTTTATTGGATTCAAATTTACTCTACCTCTTAGACTTAGGAATGTGAACATGGAGGCCTTTCTCTTAGGAACTAGGGAGAGGGTTGCTATATCTTTCTAATTTTTTCTTGACATTTACATCCTTCAAGATCTTGGCTAAAATCTACCTGCCCCACTGCAGGATATGAGATTCCAGAAAGCTCCTTGCCTGAGGCTTCCAAGTTTAGAATGACAGCTGAACAAATAATTCAAAAATTACAGGGTACTGTATTATAGAGTCAAATATTTAGCATGATTTATTTTTATTGTGAACTCCATAATCTTTCAATATCAGTTAAATTCTTGGGCTGATAAGGTCACAAAAACATATTCATTCAACAAGTCTTTACAGAGTACCTACTGTAATTTGTAAAAACATAACCATGATAGTGATAAAGAAGTAATACCAACAAATATAATGACTATATCTAGTACTATCTATGTCATTATGTATACATGACTATATCTGGTATTATCTAAGTTTTTGCATATATTATTTCATTTATCCTCATAACAACACATTGAGGTGAGTATTATAATTCCTCTTTTAAATTGTGTCTTAAAGAGGTTTATTAGCACATTAATGCCCAAATCAAGATTTGAATCTCACAAAATCCTTCCTCTTAATCACCAAGAACACTACTAGTTGCCAATGAGGCAAATCGTGTGGGAAAAATGTACTCAGTACTTTTAATTTGTTTAAAAGTCTGTCAAGGGTATAAGCATTAAAATCACACATTTATAATATATGAACGACAGACACGTTGTAAGTGAAAGTATATACAAGGTGTGGTGGGAATATAGTGGGCATAGTTGCCTATGACATCGTCACTTTTTTGTCTTTTAATATAGATTGCTTCATTAGAGACTTCAATCAAAAATGGCTTTTAAACTTTAATTTACTTTATGACAAAGATGGGAAATTTTTTCTTTGCTTAGAGAATAAATATCTGACAATATCTTCCTCTGAGAGAAAGATGAAATAACAGAATCTGGGAAGAATTCCCTAGTTTTGAGGAGTAAATAAGTATTCCAGTCCCCTTTAGCCTCCACTCATTTATATACTGTGATGCTAGGTTCCTTAAGGTCCTAGTTTTACTTGGCATCTAGTCTTGATTATAAGTCCTACTCCAACTTATAGTTATGAGCTATTATTTATCCCAAAGGCTATGTTCACACGATGCTAGAACATATGGGTAGATTTTAAACAAATCTGTCAATATTGTCTATTTTGGAAATACAATCAAAGACTGTTCCTAAACAATACTCGTGTCACCCAAATATGTTTAACCTATTTAATTCTTATTGCACAGATAAAATAGCAGATAGAAATCATTTCCATCTTTCTTCAGGGTCCTTGAGTTTTATATTGATTTATGTAGATATGGCTAAAGAATTAAACTAGTTGTGTTTGTTTTATCTAAGTCTTACTCCTTAAATTGTTGCCTTTATGTAAAGGTATAATTTGATGATTAGCAACTAATGAAAACAACGTCCTTTGTCAAACTGAATATTAATATTGCTGTCTTGAAATTAGCAGTCTAGTAAGAATATCTTTTGTTTTTAAATGAGGTTTTATTTTAAGATATTGTTCATATAAGTGCATAATTATTAATACCAGATGCTGTATGGAGTGCTGCAATAGTCTGAATGTAGCAGAAACTGAGAGCCCATGGAATGCCATATTTTGATTCTTCTACTACAATCTAGGTATGTTCTGGCCCTGATGTGTCTGCCTCTTGCTGTTGTTAAGCATATACCCATATTAATAACACCTTTTGATGAAGAGAAATAGTCACTTCCAACTTTATAAGTAGTCACATTCAGCTTTAGAAATACATCGTCCAAGGGAAATTCTATAACAACTGAAAATGTGACAGAATGAACCATGATTTATCCTCAAAACATTCTTTTTCAGTTAAAAGTCCCATGGAAAATAATAAAGTAAATACATTTAAAATTTGCCTAACTATTGTGACAGTTATAAAAATGTACCTTTTGGATTAGGGAAGAATAACTGACTTATTGTCCCAACTGCTGTCCTTTGATATCATTCCCTGCATTTTTATGGAGGACAAGTAGCCCAAGGACTACACTGATCAATGACTGAGCAGGGCAAAGATGCAAAGGCAAACCTGTTTCCAGGTGATATGGTGCTATCAGGTAGACTTTGGCTTAGGGACAAAGGCCTTACCAAACTCACTTAGAACTGCACTGTGCCTAAGGCTTTTCCACCCAACTTGCCTTCCCTCTCTCCTTCATGCAAGGTAAGAGTCAGTTCTACATGTTGGGTTGACAGAGCTCCCAGCCTCTCTTGGCTCCCTCATTATTTACCCTTACCGATATTGCCTTTAATAAATCTTTGTGCAGCTGGTCAATCTCATCTTCTTGGAGAACCTGTTCTAACACTACTGCTTCTTGGAGAACCTGTTCTAACACTACTATCTTTCCAGCGAAGATAGTACAATGGGCTTAGTTTTAGGGTCAACTGGGACTCAAGAGTTTCTATATTTTATATTGCACATTGAGGTTACTATGTACTTGTGTCTTTAAACAAGCTAGACTCATAGGATGAAACTTTAAAACACCTATTTTAGTATTCCGCTGCCCCTTCAAAATTGTTTTTAGGATTTGTTCTTCTCATCCCTTTAGATGAGAACTTGGGCAGATGCCATTGACTTTTACGTTATTCTTGGATCACAGAAAAGTTTTTTTGTACACTTTAGTTTACTGAACACAGTTCATCAGTTAAAGTACTCACTCCCATTTAATAATCAAATAGTCTATTAAAGTTTCTCACAGGTGCGGTCCACATCTGTTCCATAGGAATTACACATTTGTCCAACAAATTCTGGGTATGAAGGCTGCCTCAACATCACATCCTTCAGAACACTGTCTACCCCAGCAGACAGACTGCTACAGCCTCTTTTCCTTTAGATTTCTCAGGCATCATGCCTCTGAAACATCAGGATATATAAATCAAGATCTTTTCCTTAGACTTGAAGGATGAAAAAATATCTCCTCTCTAATTCCCATAAGTTGGGTTGTGGCGGGGTGAGCAGGATTCTCATTATGCAACACTCCAAAATTCCTCTAAACTCCAAGTTCCCTCTTAGTCATGTCACTCCAACCTTTCTTGTAAGCTGGTGATACATTTTCTATTCCATATCCATGTCACAGAACTAGTGTTAAGCAACCTTCTCTACTTCTGTGGCCCCATTCTGGAATGTGAAAACAGTTGGTGCTGCTCAGTAGATCGATATTCAAAGTTTGGTCTTAGTGTCAGCAGCAGAAGCCTTATTTGGGAGCTTCCAGAAATGCTGAGTCTCAGGCCTCATACCGGAACTACTGACTCAGAATCTACATTTTAACCTTGTGCCCTGGTGATTTGTGTTCAATCCCTTTTGACAAGCACTAGAGCACTTAGCTGAAACATAAGTAGAAAGTATGCCATTTTAATATTCTGTTACAACAGTAATTATTCAACAAATATTTATTGACCACTATTAGGTTTAATACATCTGCAAAAGGCATGATGAGAGTTTTGTAGGGAGCTTGAACAAGGGCAAGCATAAACATAATACAAAGTATAAAATCAAAATGTTAACTGGATAATCTAGTTCTGTGGGATTTTAGAGGAGGATTGTGAGAGACACTGGAGATTCAGAAAAGGAATGATTTGGATTGCGTCTTGAAAGACAGATAGTACTTGGCCAAGTGGAGTTTTGGAATTGGTCTGTATAATAGAAGGATTAGCGTAAACAAAGGTACAGAGAGTAGCTATATTTAACTGGAAGAGAGAGCATATGAAGGCAATAATGGAGCAACACTAAGGAAGATATATGGGAGCCTTGTATGCTGAGTTGTAGTTTGAACTGCACTTAGAAATGAAGTGAAAGGGATAGCCTGATGACTTATAGAGTGATTCTCTTTAACTGCTACTGTTAAGTTGGGATTAGTGTGAAAGAGTGATGACTTGTGACTTTTATTCTGTTCTGAAATTAAAATCTGCCTGGGGCAAAAAGCATAAATCTAGAGATGAGGAATTGCATTGTGCTATGTCAGGGATCCCAGTGTTGATCACATGTTCTTTTAATACTGTTTATTCCTCTATTTAAAAAATCCGTAACAGACCCACAAGTATGATCTCAAGTACTCTCAGTGGAATTTTAAGAAGGGAACATGCTGGATGTGATATTATGGAGTCTGTTTTGGAGAATGCCAATTTTCTTTTCTTCTTCACAGCAAAACTTCTCTAATTGTTTATATTTATTATCGCAAGTTCTTCAGCTTCATGCTCTCTTTTATATGGACTATGCCTCATTCTGGTACAGTTTCTATGCAGCTGCCAGTGTGTAGTCTTTAGATATAGTCTGGTTGTGGCAATTTCCTGTTTTAGAAGCATTTTAGAACAACTTAGAATACACAGTAACTTCCTTAAATTGTCTGATATTTAGAATGGTCTGGTTCTTACTCTTGTCTCCTACCTTCTTTCATACTTTTCTGCCTTCCATCACGATATTTTAGTCTCCTAGGTCAGAGATAAAACAAAACATGAAGTAAGATCTAGACATATAGAAAAAGAAAATCATGTCTATTTTTCTATGTACAGATATGTATAGAAATGTATTTTAATATTCAAAAGAATATATGATAAATATACAGTATATAATATATAAATATATTACAGTTATGATATTATGATTATTTTGGGTGTGAAATGCTATTGAGATTAAAGTGAGAAACTTTTATGTGTAATGTTTGAATACAATTATCTGAAATAAAAATATATTACTGAATCATTGTAAAGTTTCTAAAGTCAGAGACAACAAAAAGGCTCAATTAGGATATAGCTTTTCCTTTCTCCAAATGCACCAATAAAGTCAATTCGATTATTTCTCTTCTGTGTCCTCATAGTATGGTTATAGCTGTCTTCTAACATTGTATTATTCTACAAATATTTATTGAACATTTAGTCTATATGTACTTGGCTAAGATTGTCATTGCCCCTTCCTTCAAGGAGCTGACTTTGCATAATTGTTTTGGTATCCATTTCTCCCTCAAAATTATTATCTATTTATCACAAGTACTATTTGTTAGTTTGCTCTTTTTTAAAAATTTTAGCAACTTATCTCAGAGAACTTTCTCTAACAGGAGATATAGATTAAACTCGTGTTTACCAATGCATAAGAAAATTGGTTGTTTTAAAGGAAAACTTGAGACAGCTCTTTGAAAAAGTTTACGAGATGCTGATAAATTACAATGCTTAGTGTTCTATGTAGCTTGATGACTATCAGACCCCTTTTCATATATTCCTTCTCTAAATTGTGAAGGTATCTGGGCTCAAGTATAAGGGATTATTTTCTGGACAGACAATACCAGAGGCATAGAAGTTTAAATAACTCAATTATCTTCATAGTAACATCTAAGAGTAGATCCAGAAGGAGCTGTGACCTCAGGTCTATCTGAAACTCATCTGGTATGTCATCTGTATGTTTACTTATCCATCCTCTGGGTCCACAATGAATTTGAAATGTTTACCTGTATCTACCTACGAGACTGATGTTCTTAGATGACTGATCCTTAAGAATTCCTCAAAATAACATTAACATCATTATTAGAATAACATTCAAAATGGGTTTTATTAAGGAAAGAAACTCATTTTTACATAGAGACAGTGGGAGTTTTAAAAAAAAGTCTTGTTCCTGTAGAGTCACATTTCATATATGCTAAATGACTATGAAAGTCTCTCTGTTGTGTCAGTTTAGTTTGAGAAGAATATAGTTGTATGCTTTTGCCAGTAGAGAGGTTAGTAACAAGTCATGGAATATCCGGTGGCCTCAGCTGGGCACAGTACGCAGTTCAGGTTAGTCTGGGGAGAGCAGGGCTAAAGCACATGTTCCACCCTGGTGACTCCCTCTGTAGCTTCCCTTCCTTCCTCCAGCTTCCAGAAACTGCAAGAGGCACCAGATTCTCCATCCACTTTTATGCATATGCCTCCACATTTTTTCATAAATAAAGGTGTTAAATTTTACTGTAAATGTTTTTTAATAGATTATAAAGAAAAGAAACACCAGCATAAGATATAAAGGTATCTTATTATATATATCTTATATATCATCTATCTATAGATGTATATTGTTGAACTTTTCCATAGGTACATTTTAAAACATTTTACAAGAAAATATTTTAACAGAGAAATTTAGTGATTTTTCTTTCTAATAATTTGCAAATGATGATCTTTCTAACAAAGATTTCCATCTTCATCAAAGGTCAGTGACTCTCTAAAGGATATTTTTATTCTGTGATACACTGCTAAAGGAGGTCAACTGAGTTTGAAATAGTTGAAGATAAAAAGGCTGACCACAACTGCCTCTCTAAGTCAGGGCCAGAAAATGGATTGTCAAGTCTGTTACATGCAATGTGTAACTGCTTTCTGTACTTTAAATAACAAATGATTTTTCTGAGAGAAGACTTATCAAAGGCTCAGTAGTCCATTTGCTTTAATCAAATATGGTCAAAGACTTTGATATCATTTGATAAACATTTAGCTTTTTTTTTTTTAACTTGGAAAAGGGAAGTTTCTTCAGAGTTAGAACCATAACTTACAGCAAGTCCAGATTTCTCATCACCAGCTTCTCTGTGCCTTGGAATGACAGAATGTACCAGGATATTCCAATGAAAGAGGCTGTTGCATTTAAGATGGATGAAATGCTTCCTTTTCTTTCCATCTTTCTTCCATGAAAAATACAGGCCATAGTTAAATCTAACTTACTCTGGCTCCCATACGCTACTTCACATCATACTACTGAACTTGTTTGGAGATGATTGCAAACGCTAATAAGTGGTCTTACTGTAAATCTATGGCCATGCAACTCAAAAAGATCCTCTCCAACAACTCTGCTGTATTTCCTCAATATATTTACTCTATAATACCACAGGATAATCATTTCATATCTTTTCCTTTTTCTTTCAACCACAGCATCAAAACCACACTCTGATGAAAGTTTTTCAAATGTTAAAAGGAAAATAAAAGTAATTGTATAAAAAGCCTGTGTTTCTATCATCAAATTTCTAAACCAAAGCATATCTGCTCTCAAATACCCCCTCTTTGATTGAAATTTTAAAAAATTCTTTGTTCTTCCTCCACTTGCAATCCTCACCCACATACTCCAGTTTTTTTGAACACTTGCTTCTATAAAGTAGAAGTATGCTTGAATATATCCATATTTTTAAAAAAATCTTGCACTCCTCCACTACATCATTTCTTTTCACTCCTTCACACAATGCAAGGACCTTCTCTATGTGTTATCTCTACTTCCTTACCTCTTATTCTCTTTTAATTCTTAACACTTTTTTCAACACACCCACTGAAATGCTTTTCAGATATACAAATGGCCAGCAAACATGAAAAAATGCTCAACATCACTCACCATCAGGGAAATGCAAATTAAAACCACAATAAGATACCACCTTACACCCATCAGAATGGCCATTATTTAAAAAATAAAAAATAAAAAACTATAGATGCTGACTTGTATGTGGAGAAAAGGGAACACTTACACACTATTGGTGGGAGTGTAAATTTATACAATAGTACAACCTCTATGGAAGTTAGTATGGAGATTTTTCAAAGAACTAAAAGTAGATCTACCATTTGATCCAGCAATTCCACTAGGAGGTATTTACCTAAAGGAACAGAGGTAACGATAGTAAAAAGGCATCTATATATGTATGTTCATCACTGCACAATTCACAATTGCAAAGATGTAAAATCAACCTAAATGCCCATCAACTAATCAGTGGGTAATGAAAATGTGATATATGTACACTATGAAATATTATTTAGCCATCAAAATGAATGAAATAATTTCTCTTGCAGCAACTTGTTGGAATTAGAGAACATCATTTCTAAGTAAACTAACACAGAAACAGAAACACAAACACTGTATATTCTCACTTATAAGTGGGAGCTAAACTAAGGATCTACAAAGGCAGAGAGAATGGTATAATGGACACTGGAGACTCAGAAGGTGGAGGGGGCGAAGGGTTGTAGGGTTGAAAAATCACCTATTGGGTACAGTGTGCACAGGTGAAGGAAGTGGGTACACTTAAAGCCCAGACTTCTTCATCAGTATACAATGCAATCATGTAACCAAAAACTGTTCACACCCCCTAATGCCACTGAAATTTTAAAAAAAGAAAAAGAAAAAAATAATCACCACCATCTATTGAAATGCCTCTATCAAGGTCAACAATAAACTCCACTCAGCCAGATCCTAGCCTGTATCTCACTCATTTTTGCAATATAATTTGATATGATTGGCCACTCTCTCCTTTCAACACATTTTCCACTCATAGCTTCTTTGGTACCACATTCGCCTGCTTTTCTCCTACCTCACTGGTCACCTTTTTTCAGGAGTGTTTCCATCTCCTGTATCCAAATTCAAAACGTTGGCGTGTTTTGGGGTTTCAGGCCTTATATCTCTTCTCCATTTATACTGTGCAACTTCATTTAGTCTTATAGTGTCCTTTAACTTTCTGGGAATTTAGTTTAGATTTTTAGCCCAAGTCTCTACCCTGAGCTTACTGCCTATGTATCCAGTTACCCATCTGGGAGAAAATTCACAGAAGTCTCCAATTTAACCTTTCAAAAAAAAAAAAGCCGCTCAAAACTTGAAAAATTCACTAGCATGCCAATCAGCATTATTTCAAAACATATTCCATAACTACCACCTAATTCATGCCATCATCTTTCTTGGTGACTAACTGCATGGCTTTTTAATACTTATTTCATTCTCGTTCAACCCTCCCCTCATTCCTCAGCCCATTTTCCATACAGCTGAAGGAATGGATTAAAAATACATTCATTGGGGTGTAAAATATAATACACAGATAGTACAGTGCATAAATATTAAGTGTACACGCAAGTAGTCAACAACCAGATTAATACCTGTTAAGTGCATTTCTGTTTTTTATAATTTTTAATTCTAGGATTTCATTTTATTTGTTTAATATAGATTTCTGTTTTATGGTAAAATTCTCCATCTTGTCAGGTACTTTCTTCAATATATTTGTCATGATTTTTTAAAAGGCCTTTCTTTGATATGTCCAATATCTGAACAGCCTATTAATGTGTTTCTCTTTCTATTCTTTTTTTCTCTTGATTTTTAGATATTTGGCTGATCGAGCAGATAGAGAATAAAATTGAAGTTTCCTGATTCACAGCCTATTATTATTTTTACTGCCGCTCTGTTGCTATTTCTCTGCTTCTCTCTTTTACTGCCATGTTGAGTTATATTACAATAAAGATGTTCTCTTTCTTTCCGTCTCTGAGTGAGCTTCCCATTCCTTTCCCCCAGCGTTTATGGCTATACTTTAAAATATTTTTAAAGTAGGAAAATCTTTATCTTTTGCTGAATAAAATATTGCTTTTGATTTCAAAAATAAACAAGATAAAAATGGAGTTACTTTAGGTCAAGTGTTGGGGAGACATGGAGTCCATTCCATTTACTGCTCCTCATTCCCCTTCCCACTCTTTCACTCTCCTTTGGTAACCTGGAGAAACAAAGAATAGTTGTGTAAAAACATTGCCAGAGGAATTCAGTTCAGATTATTCAACCACTTGCCTTTGTTTAGTGCTTTTTGCATTACAGAGTTCTTGCACGTGTGTTATCTCATTTGCTGCCCACTGCATCCTGTGTAAGATATCTAAGTCATAAAGTTTGAATATACCCATATTATAGGTGACAAAACTGAGACTTAGAGAGGTCAAGCAAATTTCTATATGTCATAAAAATAAGCAAATGAAAAAAGTGAAAACAAAGAATTATAGCTTGGAGCTCAGTATTTTTCTTCCATGTGTGAGTACTTGCATATAAACTTTTGCCAGATCCTTCCTAATCCAATTACCTGGGTGTTGAAGGCACAGTCTAACCTAAGAATGTCTGTACTGATACAAAAATTCAATGTTTCAGCTTTCAAAGATGTCAAATCCAGAAGTACCTTGAAAACCTGTCCTGGGTGAAGGTTTTCAAGCGGAAAACCTCCTTGCTGCTGTAGAACATGCCCTTGTACATTACACTCAGGATGTACAGAGCCATTACACACTCAACTCTTTCCCCTAACTTTTTAGGCAGGTCTGCAGAACTATGAAAACATTCTTCACTTAGAAATGCTCTATCCTTCTTGTTGAGGTACAAGACCCCCCTCCAAAAAAAATTTTAAAATGATGACACTTTTATGTATATATCTAATATGTTCTACTTTCTCAGCTTGGAGTATTCTTTAAAAGTCACGTTATTTTAAATTAAATACTTTAGAATATTCATTTCATTATTGAGAAAATGTTATTCTTCCTCCTTGTATCTCTCTTTACCCATATTCCCCTCACATGCTAAGAACATACACCCAGGGGTGTTCACCCAGTTCTGGTGACTCTTGTCTCATGGGAAAAATAGGAGAAAATGTGATTGGTCCTCCCTGAGAGTAGCATTCTCTGCTATTGCTGTTGCCATAGTGCTAGTGTCCCTGTCAAAAATAAGTGATCCCTTGATCAGCTGCAATACTTTTTTTGTTAGAAGCCTGTTGGTAGCTTTAGCAGATGAATATTCCTAACCATGACATTTGTTTACCTGGAAGGATGGTAGATTCTGGCCTTTGAAGTCTGTGGTCTGGAATTTTCTCTGGGTTCAAATGAGAGAGAGAAAGCTCTCTTTGTACAGTATTTTTCTCAGAAGTAGTTGTTTCATGCCCATCACGGACTTGTGGCCCATTCACTTTAGTTATCTAATGAGCTACTCACACACATATGCATATATATGCACACACTCAAACACAGACACACACTCTTACTGTACATGCACACACAGTCATCATGCATATTCACAATGGACACATGCAAGAACATCTATACTTGCATACTTATTTTTAGGGGTGCACCAGGGTGATTGAGCATAGCCTATTTCATTACCTTAATGTCTAGGCCTTTGAGAGCTAAAGCATTACCTTCTTAGACCCAAAAGAAGCCCTATTTCCTGACAGAGAGTGAATAATATTTCTTCTAAGAAAAAGTCATACCTAGTGGTGTGTACAGATAATTTTATAGTTTATAAAGTATATTCAAATTATCTTATTTGAAAATACAATGGTATTTTTTGCCTTTTATAGATTAAAAATTTAGTCTTCAAGCCCAATAGAATCCTGTTAAATTTACTTAAGTCTTCTTTGTTTTTCCCTGGAATTATTAATTGCCTTGTTCTTTAATTTGCTTAATTTTCTATGACCCTATCATTACTTTTTTGCTGCATGCACCATCAGACCTATCAGACAACACTCAGCATTGTTTTCCAAACACATAAACATTTCAAGATATTCTTTCAAGTTCAAGTCTTTTTTTTTTTTCTTTTAGAGTCCTTAGGCCTCTGGCCTCAGTGAAATTGGGTTTGAACCCATTGCTCTGGGTACTTGTTGTGCCTGTTTCATTGCCTTTCTGGGACTTCTATTGGCAGCCATTCTGGGAATTCCCTTTGTTGTTCTCATGCAATGTCTGGATTCTACCACTTTTTGAGTTTTGCTTTATGTTTTCATGGAAGTCAGTAACTTCCTGAGAAATAATTCATATGAAGTTCATTTGCATCTTTTTTTCTTGGAGAATATTCATGTTTGAAATAGTTTTGTCTATGATAACTTTTTTTTAAAAGCTTTTAGATTGGTTTCCCTCTCTTAAAATTTATTTATTCTTTCTCTCCGAACTTCCCTTAACTTGAGTTTGGATTTTCATGTTTGACTTACAATTTTTCTAGGTTTTACTTTTTTTCCCCTTTTCTTCATGATCTGATTTCTGAATGATTTTCTAAACTTTCTTAACACTTAATAGTTTTATTTCGGTTACCAGATTTTTAATAGCCAAGAGTTCTTTCATATTTTTCTGATAGTTAAATTTTTATAGTATCTTATTCTTATTTTATGAAGCAGTAGAACTCCTAGTCTCTGGAAAGAATTATATTTATGGTTTTTTTTTAAATTCTGCTTCCTGACTATTCCATATGCTGACGGCGTGGTTCATCTGTATGTGTGTGTGTGTGTGTGTGTGTGTGTGTGTGTGTGTGTGTGTGTGTGTGTATGTTTTCCTTTGGTTGTGTCCACATTTCATGTTAGCATTTTGTCCTTCATTGTCTTATAATCCTTATCTACCGGTTCATATAAAAAATGAAGCACTGGAAAGATTACTGAAGCTCTGTATGCTCAGGTGGACTTTGATACCTGATGAGTTTCACTGTGGGCTAATAAGATGGCAAGACTGAATTTTCATCTGTGTGTGTATGTGTGTGTGTGTGTGTGTGTGTGTGTGTGTGTGTGTGTCTGAAAGTGCTGCAAATGACATTTTCCAGAAGCCTGAGACTTTTCACTTAGTCCATAGGAAAAGCCCTGGTTTCCCTCCCTGAGAGGCATACACCTGCTCTTGTGGTTCTAGAAGCAGAATGAACAAGTGACCTGACAGTTCAGCAGTTCATATATAGGATTTCATTTAACTTTTCTATTTTCATATAATTTCCACTGATTTCCTGGAGCTTCTGTGTTCATAGTTTTTCAGATTCAATTTCCCACGAGAACAAACATGAAGTCTTCTTCATGAGGCAATGACAGTTTAATTGTCTATGGTGGTGAACAAAGCACGAGGGTCCATACAATGTTTTCAGATAGTCAGTCATTCTCTTGCTTTCATTTCCTTTTCCTAGAGATCTATTCTTCACCATAAGATGCCTCTTAATCTGCAGTCTTTCAGGGTTCTTTTGATTTACTTGTTGTAGTAACTGCCCACTTTAGACTCTTTACTGTTGCTTCCTTTCATTCTGAAGGTTTTTGAATATATTTTATCTTTTATTATCCTTTTTGTGAAGTCACAAAAGGGAGAAGAAACACATGCATTTAGCCAATTCATTAAGTTTAGACAGAAGTCTTATGTTTTATTTTAAAGCCTCAAGTGAGTAAGGTATAGCCAGCTCCTAACTAAACACACTTAATTGCAAATGACAAAAAACACTTCTACCAAATTGTAATGAAAAACTAGATACAGAAAACTATATAGACTATGCCAGAAATCATGAAAATATGAACTATGGCAGTGATAGTGGGAACGGATAGAGGAATGCGAATGTAAGTGGTATTGGAGGAGTTGTTTCAACCAGACTTAGGGTGGTGAACAGAATAATTGCAATAAAATGTCTAGGATGATTTTATGGCTTTTGACTTGATGGCTGGGAGGCCATTACCATCTTTTGAACAAAGAGAATGCAAGAGGAAACCTGGCAGAAGAGGAGTTCAGTTTTATTTTTATCTTACTGAATTTGAGATGCCTCTGGGTCACCCAAGTAGAAATAGTCACTAGGTAGATACTTTCCTCTTGAAGTTTGAAAGACAGTGACTGTAGTGTGTGCTGGAGTCATCTTCAGCGATGTAGTTTTAATGAGCCCTAGTAATTCTATGTGTTGGTACAGTAGTCTTTCTAGATCCCCTGACTTATTCAGCGGGTATAAGTAATATAGTGATTCTTATTCAGAAGCATCTACATTTACTTGAAATTAGAATTGTAAGACCTCTGAGATTCGTGTTTATAGAAACAGGAAATAATAAATGTAGAATAGGCTCTGGAGCCTTCAGATTGGGCTTGTCAGAATAGATAATTTCTTTTTTTATAAAAATGAATTAGTTTAAAAGAAATTAGTGTGATATATAACACTGAAGAAAATAGAGTCTCCTCTTAGGATTTTATATTAAATAGCATTATTCCCATAACTTCTAAGGAAACATGAGAATAGATTAGATCATCTCTCATAGTCTCTGTATTTTCACTCTAGGATTATGTACAAAGGGTAAAAATATCCTTTAGAATGAAATTTTCCATTAAAAGATTTAAGTTGAGTCTTGAGAGGATTAAAATTTTAATCATTTATTTTAAAAGTTACTGAAAACTGGTATGAGTAAAGGCAAGAGAGTGATGGTTTCTGTGACTTTGAGACCACAGTTTGTAAAATAGGAAAAAAACACACTTCAGAGAGAAAATTTTTCAAGTATCTGGCAAAATACAAGTATTATCTGGCCTTTTTTCTGTTTGGTAGGAATGACTGTTTTATCTTTGGATCTGTAGCAAATATTTGGAGATAATGGTTTTGTGATGATAAAGTCTTCTATTAGTTTAATAAAAGTATATTTTACTAAAAAACACTTTTAAAAGATCTCAATAAACAATTTAGACCAAAAAAATTTTCCAGTCTAACAATTTTCCAGTCTAACAATTACAGTATTGTAGTAGATTTGAACTTCAAGCTTCAAATTACAGCAAGGTCCCTTACCTTTTTTTCCCCTATAGGACATAGATTGATGTTCAGGGTTAAATAGGAATTATTGACAATCAAAGAAAAAGGCTTGTCCTGTTCTAAGCTATAACTTGACTTTCTTTGCTCCATTTCTATTGCTTTGTCTGAAAAATAAAAATTAAAAAGAGGTGAAGGTATACAGCAAACTCCATTTATCTCTATCGGATGATTTAGTGATAACAAAAAGGAGCCTATTATGGGAACGACTACAGATTCAGGCAAATTTTTAGATATAAGCACTCCCCAGGAAACTCAAAGAAAGGATCCTCGTGCTCCATCTTAGTGTGGTTTGTTTTTATACACTCAGCTGTGGGGGAAGTCTGATATATAGAGTGAGAGTCTGATCCTGGAATATGGGTGCAAGCTTTCAGTCCTTTCACCTAGTCCGGGGTTGGGGACAATCCACCCAACTTCTCTGTCTTCTGCACCTTCTGCATTGACAGATGTTTCCTACTGAAGATTACAAATGCCGTACATTTGTGGCTGTCTTAGTCTCCAATGAATGCTTTATAAAACTAAAAGTCAAAAATAGCTTGCAACCTCTCTGCCATCAGCGTGAGTTTTCTACAGACTACATCGTCTAATACAAATGATTGTTTACTTCATAATCTTCATTCAGAATTATCCATACATCATAAATCCTATATGTTTAGTATTCCTCAATAAGAGGTATAACTGTTATAAAATAGTGTGGATTGTGAATTGCCAGGTGGGGGTGGGGATATTATAGATGAATATCTCCTCTCTCCCAGCAAAATCTGTTCAGACAGACTTTGTGACAACCCTTTTTTCCATCAAACTAACTCTGTTTGGTGGTTATACCATCTAATTTGGGCATTAATAAGGAAGAAGAGGGCTATTTTAAACATTATTTCCAACTGCAGCTGCCGGTCCTTCTGTTTAAAGTATAAATATCAATAGACAGTTCTTAATCTAACCTGGGACACTCTACAGAAGACAAAGAGTACTTTTAAAAGATTCTATACCAGGAAGAATAGAGAAAATTATTATTCTGTTTGTTAGGTCAAATGAGATCTGAATGTAAAATCCAATTCTGTCTTCAGTGCGTAACCTTGGAAGTGAGATTGCTTTCTGTACTTAGAAGATTTGTGGTAAAGATATTATAGGAATAAAACAATGCACTTTGTGGTAGTTGGTTTCAAAATGATTAAAAGAGGCTTCCACTCATTAAGATAAAATATAATTGCATGTTATTTGAACATTATAGTTCTAGCCATATGACATCTTTTTGAGAAAATTAATGATTATTAGTTTTCCAGACCATTAAGCCAGAGCCCAGAGTAGAGATCAAAGTTGGTTTTTGTGAATTTTCTTCCTTACCAGCTTTGGTACCTAATACGATTGTCTCCCTTTTTAGTGACTTCCTTGAACAGAATTGATTAGCCTCATAAATGACCTTCATTAATGATCACCATGCTAACAGAGGGAGGAATGGAGACTTGATGAGTTAGTCGTTCCTCCTATAATGCAGACAAGAGTAAACAATTGCTTTCCAAAAGTTCATATACACCATTGCACTTTCCTTAATGAGAAATACTTACAGGATTACAGCTAGATTAAATGATGCAAGCCGGGCTCAGTGGCTCAGCCTGTAATCCCGTGCCTTTGGGAGGCTGAGGTGAGTGGATTCCCTGAGCCCGCAGGTTGAAGACCTCATCTCTATAATAAAATCAAAAAATTAGCCGGGTGTGGTAGCACGCGCCCGTAATTCCAGCTACTCGGAAGGCTGAGGTGAAGGGTCGCCGGAGCCCAGCAGGTCGAGGTTGCGGTGGCCGGGAGCGGCCACTGCTCTCCAGTCTGGGCGACAGAGTGAGACTCCAACTCAAAAAAAAAAAAAATGCAAAGTTAGCCTTATACCAGTTGATGACTCATTCTTTCAACTGTTAGAACATGGCATGATGCAAAATTTCTTCTTCCTCCCTTACTTTATATTAGAAATTGGTATGTTGGTAAATTAAACATAACTATCCTTTCCCTCTGACTTGACATTTGCAGGAACATCCTTCTGTTTATATGGTATGACAAGATGGACAATAGAAATCACATGTCCTCTTTAACAGCTTCCCATAGCACTGAGAATTCTTCTGTAAACATCACATCAGTTAAACAGAACTATGTGACCTTGATAGAAAATGACTTTCACTAACTTACTTTTTATTTCCTTTTCCTTATAATAAAATTAAAAGTTAATGCCTAAACTCAATTGTTTTCATCCTTCTTTTAAGAGAAAAATAATTTGGTAACTAAATCCTTATTTGGAATTCTAATTATAAAGCAAATAATATTATAACTTCTCTACTTGAATCAGTGGTGGTGAATTCACAGTTATAACTGCCAAGACCTTGCTTCACCCCCTGAACCTTCCCCGGGGAGCCCTAGGATTTTTCAGAACACAATTTGAAAACCTCTGGGCAACATGGTCTCTACAAGACCTTTGGTTCTGAGATACTATGATTCCAATAAGTAATTCCTGAATGTTTCGATGCTGTGCACTCTGATATAATTCATGGGAATTGAGAGAAGTCCCTATTATCAATGTATGGCATGGATTTGGGTACATGGAAGGCAAATAATATTTGAGGGTGTATAGGGAACAATCCTAGGGAACAGAGAGTGATATTGTGTTTGGTGGTAAACAGTGAGACATGAAAGGAGATATTGTTTTTCCTTAAAAAGTGAGCAGAAATCTCTAGTCATTCAAAGTTGGTGTGTAATGTCCTTAATTTACAGAGATGGTGGCAGACCTTTTTCTGCTGAGGTTGAGCCTGAGGTTAGCAGTGATAGTGGAAACTGTCATCACCACTTTTGCCTCCTTCCACACCTAAGCCACTCTGGTATAAAGCCAGCTGCTTAAAACCAGGAGTACACTTGAGGTTAGGGAAACTGGAAATTCTAGTTTAAAACTCTAGTAGAGGGAAGAAGAGTTACTATTTCCACAAATTTCCTCTTCCACACATTAAATCTCTTTGCTCAGGGCAAGCCCACATGTTGAGGTAGATAGGCAGTGCCACACCCAAATGTCACATTCCCCTCACTCCAAAAGTTTACATAAAAATGAAGGCTTCTGATAGAGAGTCATGCCTTGATAAGACATCACTTTGAATGTAATAGTGGGTGAAAACCAGAGTATGTAGGAATAGGTTTGCAAATATGTTCAGTAAATAGTAGTGTTTTGTTTTGTTTTGAGTCGGAGTTTCACTCTGTCACCCAGGATAGAGTGCAGTGGCACCCTCACAGCCTCTACCTGCTGTTTTTAGGCAATCCTTCCATTCAGCCTTCCAAGTACTGGAGCTACAGGCACGCGCCACCATGCAGGCTAATTTTTAAATTCATTGTAGAGATGAGGTCTTGCCAAGTTGTCCAGGTTGGTCTCAAACCGCTGGGCTCAGACAATCCTTTCACCTCTGCCTCCCAAAGTGCTGGGATTATAGGTGTGAGCCACCACGCCCGGCCAATAGAGTTTTGCAAGTTAAACTGATGTGCAAATGTTTGCATCTTGATAAATTGTGTCATATATTATACTTTATCATGTTAGCTGATTTTTTTTTAAAAATTGCTGCCTCTCTTTCACACTTATCACAATCCACATCCTACCCCTTGAATTGCAAACTCTTTGCGAGAAAGGATTATTGCACATGGAGTTTCTCAACAAATGTTGGATAGATGGGGGGAGGGAGGTGGGAGATTGAGAGAGAGGAGGCAGGAAAAGGAGAGGGATAGGGAAAGGGAAGGAAACAGAACCAGAGGAAAAAGGAAGGAAAAAAATAATGATATTACATCCCTGCTCCATTTCTTTATAGCATTCATAATCTCTCAAACTCTGGGCTTGTTTTAAAGACAAGTAGTGGGGAAATATGTGTGTTTTAATAGCTGATTAGAGAAGAATTCAATCTGAGAAATCGGAGAGTGAGTGGCAGCTGAAACAAAAAGGGAAGTCAGGTCCGAAATCTGTGGCAGTGGGAGGAAGAAATGGAATATTAGAAGACAGGTTCAGGGAAAACTTCCAGGGAGTATGTTTACAGGCAAGCTGTTAAGTATGCGGGTTGCTTGTTAAAATAATACAAGACATTAAGTTTATATCATTTTATTTTATTTTTGAGTTGGAGTATCACTCTGTCACCCAGACTGGATCGCTCCGGCGATCCTTCCGCCTCAGCTTCCAAGTAGCTAGAACTACAGGCGTGCACCACCACACCCGGCTAGTTTTTTGATTTGTTGTAGAGAGGAGGTCTAGCCAAGTTGCCCAGGTGGGTCTCGAACCCGCGGCCTCAGGCAATCCACTCACTTCGGCCTCCCAAAGCGCTGGAATTACAGGCTGAACCACCGAGCCCGGCCAGTTTATATAATTTTTAAAACAACCTATAATAATTAAAAATATGTTTGTATTTGGATTCTGAAAACACTGATGCCTATGAAATTTCCTTTAGCCAATCTAGTTGGCTAGTCTGGTAGATTCACTCACACCTCTGAAAGTCTTTTTTTTTTTTTGAGCTCGAGTCTCACTCAGTTGCCCAGGCTGGAGTGCAGTGGCATTCTCCCGGCCACTGCAGCCTCGACCTGCCAGACTCCGGCGATCCTTCAGCCTCTGCCTTCCAAGTAGCTGGAACTACAGACGCGCGCTACCATGACCAGCTGATTTTTGATTTATTGTAGAGATGAGGTCTCGCCAAGTTGCCCTGGTGGGTCTCGAACCAATCCACTCACCTCGGCCTTCCAAAGTGCTAAGCAATCCACTCACCTCGGGCTCAGCAATCCACTCACCTCGGCCTTCCAAAGTGCTGAGTCACTGAACCCCACTGAAGGTCTTACTTTGTGTGTGTGCTCAGCAGTCTTCCACACCAGCCCTACCTCACCAGCTTTCCCCTAGCAGCTGACAGCTCTTGGAGATCCTTCCCCAGCCCACTGCCAAAAATACTAGTATGGAAATTCTGTAAAAAAAAAAAAAAAAAACGGATGAAATTGCCTCCTTTATCCCGTCACCCTTTATCTGTAGATTGTTTTCTCCAGTCTTAAGGAGACGCTATGAGCCCAAGAGCCCACAACTGGAGTACCTTGTTTTTTTTCTTTTTGTGGACACTTTTAATTAAAAGAATATAGTACTGAGGATAAAACTGAAGTCTCCTTATTTGGCTCTCTAGTTCTATTTTCTTACTTCTCCAGGAGGAATCACTATAAAAAATTTAAAGTGTATCCTTCCAGGTTATGTGGTCATAATTTTACTATCCATAAATAGTATTGAAGTAGAGCTTTGTGACTTTACATTTTTATACAAATAATGCAATACTAGATAATTCTGTAACTTGCTTTTTCCACTGTTATGTTTTTGAAAACTATTCACACTGATGCCTATAAGTCTAATTCATTGAGTTTAACATATTCTATTATGTAAACATAGCAATGTATCCGTTCCCTGTTAGTGAGCACTTATCCTGGATCATAGTTTTGCTACCACAAATAATGTTGTAGTAGACATTTTTGTACATGAAACCTGACATACATGTGCAAGAATATCTTTATGCCACATACCTAGAAGTAGAATTTCAGGACAAAAGAAGTTAGCAGTTTTTAACTTTGCTAGATATCACTGCTTAGCTTTTCAGAATAGTCATGTAAATTTTTTATAACACAAAGGTTTCTAGCCATTACAACATGGTAGTCTCAGACATTTAATTTTTTTTCATTCTAGTGGTTCATTCTAGTGGTATATTGATTTTCACAAGTTTCATAGCTGAAGATTCTGAGCATCTTTTCTTTTGTTGTTAATTCAGATTTCCTTATTGAATTGCAAGTTAAAATACATTTCTCACTTTTCTACGTGATTGTTTTGTCTTTAACGTTTTTCTTGTAGATGCTAATCGTCCATCTGTTATATGCTATACAAATATCTTTTGTGCTTTTGTTTTTATTACAGAAATATTTTAACTTTTAATGTGATTACATTTGTCATTCTTATTCTTTATGACTTATACCTTCACAGTCTTAACTTTCTTATCTCATTGTTATACACATACATATACCTACACATATATATTCTGCATTTAAAAATACATTTAAAAAATATTCTCTATGTTTTAATGCACCAAAGACATATAGTCATATGCTTTGAGAAAGGCATCTAATTTTCTTTTTTCTTTTTCTTTTTTCTGAGTTGGAGTATCACTCCATCGCCCAGGCTGAAATGCAATGGCACTCAACCTGCTGGGCTCAGGAGATCCTTCTGCTTCAGCCTTCCAAGTAGCTGGAACTACAGGGCGTGCTATCACGCCTGGCTAATTTATTGATATATTGTAGAAATGAGATCTCGCCAAGTTGCCCAGGCTGTTCTCGAACCTGTGGGCTCAGGCAATCCCCTCACCTCAGCCTCCCAAAATGCTGGGATTACAGGCTTGAGCCACCACGCCTGGCCGGGATCTAATTTTCTTAATTTTTTTTTCCATTTGAAAAATCATTTGTGCCAACCTTACCAATTGTATCTTTCCCATTGTTTTGGATTGATATTTTTTAAATGTAAAAGTTCCCTTGTTTAACTGCTCTTTGTTTTATTGCGCTTCATAGATATTGGTTTTTTAATTGATATGTAATAGATATAAATATGTTAGGGGTGCGTTGATAATTTGATACATTTAATGTGTACAAATCAAATCAGGGGTATTCATCAACTTAAATTCTTTAAATAATTTTATTTTTAAAATTATTTTTCTTTAAGGTTCTATTTGCTTTTGTTTAAATAAAGCTTAAAGACTGTATTAATGATCATTCACTCAAAGACGTTGAGAACTCAGCAACTACATTTCCTGAAATACTTATTGTTGACTGTATATCTAGCTTTAGACACTGGGGATACTGAGATGAATGTCATGATTTCCCTCAAGAGGCTCAATCTCAAAAGAGATAAAGGCATGTGATTTATAGGTTATCATATGATTTCGATGACATGATAAGACAACAATAGATGCATAGAAGGAGAGAGTAATGGTATCTGAAAATATTTAAGGCTGACTTTCCAAAGAGGATATCACCTCATTGGATACTTTTAATAGTCATTTTTAACTTTTTTATTTAAGTAAAATATAAAACATAACCATCTTTACCATTTTAAGTATACATTCAGTGGTTATAAGTACTTTATATTCTTTTTTCCCCCTAATTCTCCAGTCTCTCCTACCCTTCATGGAATTTTATTTTTTTATTAATACATAGTATATGTACACATTTTGGGGAACATAGGATAATTTAATGCATTTGTATAATTTGTTTATATCAATTCAGTGTGATTGAGATATCCATTACCTTAAATATTTGCCTTTTCTTTATGCTAGAAGAATTCAAATTATTCCCTTCATGCTATTTTGAAATATATAACATATTATGGTAAACTATAGTCACTCTACTGATCTCTCAGACACTAGATCTTATTTCTTATATCTATTTGTATATTTGTACCCATTAATCAACCTCTTTTCATTCCTATCCCCCCTGCTCTTCCCAACGTCTAATAAACTATCAATCTATTCACTGTCTTCATGAGATCTCACACATCTGAGTGAGAACATACACTATATGTCTTTCTGTACTTTGCTGAGTTCACTTAACATAACAAACTTCAGTTCTAGCTATGAGGCTACAAATAACAGGATTTTATTATTTTTTGTGACAGAATAACATTCCATTGTGCATATATACCACATTTTCTTTATTCTTCTATTGATGGACATTTGAGTTGATTTCATATTTCAGCCACTGTGAATAGTGCTATAATATACATGGAAGTACAGATATATCCTTGAATGCCGATTTTCTTTCTTTTGATAAATACCCCACCGTGGTCTTTCCGGATAATATGGCAGTGCTAGTTTTAGTTTTTTGAGAAATCTTCATACAATTTCACATAGTGGCTGTACAAGTTTACATTCCCATCAACAATGTATGAATTTTCCCCCTTCTCCATATCCTCACTAGCATCTGTTATTACTTGTCTTCTTGATAAAAGTCATTTTAATTAGAGTGAGATGATATTTCATTGTTTTGATTTGTGTTCTCTGGTGATTAATGATGTTGAGTATTTTTATATACCTGTTTGTATATCTTCTTTTGAGAAAAATATATTCTTGTTTTATGATCATTTTAAAAATCAGATTTATTTGTGGACTTTTTTTATACTATTGAGTTGTTTGAATTTCTTATACATTCTGGTTATTAATCTCTTGTCATATGGATAGTTTGCAGATATTTTCTCTTATTCTGTGAGTTGTCCTTCACTTTGTTGATTATTTCATTTGCTGTACAGAAAGGATTTTTAGCTTGATGTAGTCTCCTTTGTCTATTTTTGTTTTGGTTGTCTATTCTTTTGAGGTTTTATACAAAGAAAACTTTCCCAAAGTATTTTTCTAGTATTCTCATAGTTTGATGTCTTACATTTAAGTCTTTAGCCCATTTTAAGTTTGTTTTTGTATATGGAGATAGAGTTCTAATTTCATTCTTCTACATATAGATATCCAGTTTTCCTGGCACCATTTTATCAAAAAGACTGTCTTTCCTCCATTGTATATACTAGATCCTTTGTCAAAAACGAGTTAACTGTAAATGTGTCAGTCTATTATCTTGGTTCTCTATCCTGTTCCACTGATGTATGAACCTGTTTTTATGCCAGAATGCAGCTGATTTGATTGCTATAGATTTGTAATACATTTTGAAGTCAGGTAGTGTGATGCCTCCAGCTTTTTTCTTTTTGTTCAAAATTGCTGAGGATATTTGGTATGTTTTTTTGGTTCCATGTAAATTTTGTTTTGTTTTTTACTTTATTTTATTATAAAGGTGTGGGTACAAGCCAGGATTAGGTACATATGTAATATACATGCAGGTGAAGTTTGGACTTCCAGATGGTCCTCACTTCCCCTGGTTTAGGATCAGGTACCCTTTGTGTTGTTACGTTCCCCCCCTCTCTTCCAACCTCCTCTGACTGTGTCCCATGACTGCCAATCCCTCTGCTGTGCGATTGTGGCTCCATATACATTTTAGAATTCTTTTCTATTTCTGTGAAGACAAGCATTGGCATTTTGATAGGGATTGTATTGAATCTGTAAATTGATTGGAGTTGTATAGTCATTTAAAAAATATTAATTATTCCAATTCATGACCATAGATTATATATATATATATATATTTTTTTTTTTACTTTTATTGTGTCCTCTTCAAAATCTTTTATCAGTATTTTATAGATTTTCTTGTACAGGTTATTTAAATCTTTGGTTAAATTGATTTCTAGCTATTTTATATTCTTTGTTGCTATTGAAATGGCATTGTTTTATTTCTATTTCAAACATTCACTGTTGGCATATAACTACTACTAATTTTGTATGTTGATTTAAGTAGCTTGAAACTTTACTGAATTTGTTTATCAGTTATAACAGTTTTTTGGTGAAGTCCTTAGTTTTTTGTAAGTATAAGATCATATGATATACAAACAAGGGTAATTTGACTCTTTCTTTCTAATTTGGGTGCCCTTTATTTATTTTTCTGGCCTAATTGCTTTGGCCAGGACGTCCAGTAAATGTTGAATAAAAGTGGTGAAATTGGATATCCTTGTCTTGTTCCAGATGTTAGAGAAACATCTTTCAATTTCCCTGTTCAATATGATGTTAGCTATGAATTAATCATATGTGTCCTGAAGGTTCACAGCAATCCTGCATTGAGCAAATCTTTAGGTGTCATTTTTTTCAAGAATATGTGCTCACTTTGTATCTCTGTATCACATTTGGTAATTGTTACAATATTTTAAACATTTTTTATTAACATGTTTTGGTGATCAGTGATATTTGATGTTACTATTGTAATTATGTGGTCCACAAACAACATTCATATAAGATGGTAAACTTAATCAATAAATGTTGTGTGTGTTCTGACTGCTCTACCCACAAGCCATGTTCTCATTTTTCTCCCTCTCCTTGGGCCTTCCTATTCCTGAAGACCCAACAATAATTGAAATTAGGCCAATTAATAACCCTACAATGACTTCTAAGTGTTGAAGTGAAAGGAAGAGTTGCACATCTCTCACTTTAAATCAAAAGCTAAAAATGATTCATTTAGTGGGGAAGCCATATTGAAAACCATGATAGGCTGAAAGTTAAGCCTCTGAAGCAAGCTAGCCAAGTTGGGAAAGGAAAAATTCTTGAAAACATTGAAAGTGCTTCTCTAGTGAAAACACAAATGAGAAAAAAGCAAGACAGCTTTATTGCTGTTGTGGAGAAAGTTTTAGTAGTCTTGATAAAAGATGAAACCAGCCACAACATTCCCTTAAGTCAAAGTCTAACCCAGAGCATGATCTTAACTCTCAATTCTGTGAAGGCTGAGAGAGATGAGGAAGCCACAGAAGAGTTTGAAGCTCGCAGAGGTTGGTTCATGAGGTTTAAAGAAAAAGTCATCTCCATAAGAAGTTCAAGGTGAAGCAGCAAGTAATGATGTAGAAGCTGCAGCAAGTTTTCTAGAGATCTAGCTACATTAATCGATAAACATGGCTACACTAAAGAACCGATTTTTGGTGTAGACAAAACAGACTTCTACCAAAGAAGATGCCATCCAGGACTTTCATAGCTAGAGAGCAGTCAATGCCTGGTTTCCAATCTTCAAAGAATGAGCTGACTCTCTTGTTAGTAGCTAATACAGCTAGTTACTTTAAGATTAATCCAATGCTGATTTACCATTCTGAAAATCCTAGGGCTCTTAAGAATTATGCTTAATCTAATATACTCATGTCCTGTAAATGAAAACATGAAGCTTGAATGAATGACAGTGCATCTATTTAGAGTATGGTGTACTGAATATTTTAATCCCTCTGTGGAAACCTACTGCTTAGGAAAAAAATAAAAGAAAAGAAAGACTCCTTTCAAAGTATCACTGCTTATTGACATACACTTAATCACCCAAGAGCTCTGATGAAGACATACAAGGTGAATGCTGTTTTCATGCCTGCTAACACAACATCCACTTTGCAGACCATAGATCAAGGAGTAATTTCAACTTTCAAGTTTTATTATTTAAGAAACATGCTTCATAAGGCTATAGCTGCCATGCATAGTGATTTCTCTAATGGATCTGGGCAAAGTTGATTGAAAACCTTTTGGAAAGGATTCACCATTCATGATTCACAGAAGGAAACAGAGTTTGGAGGGATTGATTTTAACCCTTATAAATGACTTTCAGGAGTTCAAGATTTCACTGCAGCTGTGGTAGTAATAGAAAGAGAACTAAAATTACAAGTGGAGCCTGAAGATGAGATTGTTGTTGCAATCTCATGCTCACAATTAAACTTTAATGGATAAGGAGTTGCTTCTTGAATGAGCAAAGTAGTGTATATATGTGTTTTGTGTGTGTATTTGGGGGCTGTTTCATTGCAATTATTTTTTAAAAATCTGTTTTATAACAATATTATAGTCCCAATTTTTACAGCTTTTTACTATTTAATAGAACAACAGTGCTCTTATTTTCTTTCTTTTTTTGCAGGATTGTCTTGATTTTGTTGCAGTGTTGTCTTATTTTGCTATTGATCTCAAATATAATGTTTATAGATTAATTTTAGGAAACTATATCTTTATATATTGAATTTTCTTACCTACAAAATAATATTATAAATATATTCCTGTTTTCCATTCTCTTTCAAAAATTGCTTTATATTTTTCCCTGTAAGTGTCTTATACATGTTCTATTTTTCTTTTAAACATATTATATTTATACTATTGTGAATGAATTTTTTGTATTACGATTCCTAAAATTTTATCATTAAAATATGGCTTAGTGTTGAGTTTTGATGTTGATCTTATATGCAGTGATCTTAACAAATAATCTTAGTTCTAATAATTTGTCTATAGGCTCTTTTGGATTTTTATGTAGCTAGTAACATTTGATAGTATTATTTATGTAGATAGTAATACTTGATAGCATTATAACCAATCTGTAAATAAAGATTATGATTTTATTTCAATCTTATTTTTTTATTAGCAAGGCTTTTGAAAACTTTTTTAAATTGTGAAAATGATAACAGGCATAGATATCTTACTCCTGATCTTACATTTAATCATTTTGAATGATGCTGTGTTTTTAAATAAGTACAGTTTATCCAGTTAGAAAATTGCTGGTGATTCTTTTTTTGTTAAGATGATTTTGCTTTGTTTGAATAAGTGTTTAATTCTATCAAAAATAGTTTATTGCATATAATGAAGTAATTTTTTTGTTTCTTTTTTTCTTTAATTCTTCAACAGGATTAATTTTGATACACTTTTGGCTATTGCAGTTTGATACATTTTTGGCTACTGTATACATCCACATAACCAATTTCACAATTAAGATAGAAAAATATTTCATCTTGATATTTCATCATAGTCTTTATTTGCATTTCCTAAATAACTACTTATGTTGATTATCTTTTTGTATACTTGTTTATCATCCATGTCCTCTTTAGTAAAATAATCTCTTTATGTCTTTTGCACTAGGTATGGAATACTAAATTGATCATTTTATTTTAGTACTTGAAAAATGTAATGCGACTTCCTTCTGGCCTCCATAGGTTCTGATGAGAAATATATTTTTTTATAATTGTTCTCCCCAGTAGATAATGTACTGTTTCTCTCTAGATGCTTTCAACATTTCTTTCTTTGCTTGAAGTTTTGAGAAGTTTGACTATGACATGTCTTGGCATAATTTTTTATTATTATTAATGCTTCTTTGGCAGATTTGACTTTTTTATTTTTGCCACATTTGGGGAACTTTCAATTATTTACTCAATCATACTGAGTAATTTTTTTCAGGCACTTTCTTTTCTTATCATTCTAGAACTTCAGGGACATAAATATTAGATTTTTATTATAATTCCACGTGTCCCTGAGGTTGTTTTTTTTTCAGTGTCTGTGTTTCAGACTGTGCAATTTCTACTGTTCTATCTTCAGGTTCACTGATTTATTTTCTTGTAATTTCTATTTATTTCTGTTGTGCCCATCCAGTTAGTGTTTTATTTCAGCTTTTGGATTTCTAATTTTAAATTTTTATATCTTTAATGTATTTGCTAAAACTTTCTGCTTTTTCACTAAAATTTTCTATTTTTTAAATTTCTTCTGACATTTATTATTTTTAAGCATTCTATTTTAGTGGCATTAAAATCCTTGCTAGATCATTTTAACGTGTGGTCACATTTGCATCTTGTTGTCTTTTCTCATTACATTTGTTACCTTGGTGCTTGCCATGACAAATGATTTTTTTTGCTGAAAAATCTGGATATTTGGGGTATTGTGTTTAAGACTTTGGATCTTATTTAAATCTGATGTTTTAGCAGGTCTGGTCTGACACTGTTCTGGTAGTTAAAAGGAAGCTCTGATTCATTTCTTCCAGGTGAAGTTGGAAGGTCAGATTTTCTACGCAGACTCCATAAACACTGAAAAGGGCTTTGTGTTAATGCTGGATGTGCCTGAGTTTCTCTGTAGATTACATTGGAGCATGTTTATAGTTTCCAAATATAGTTTCTTCCCTTCTTTTTTTTTAAATCACCAATCCATTGTTGATTTCTCATTAAATTGGTCTTTTGATATTTCTATGAGATTTGTTGAGGATTCTTTCGTGGTCAGGTGTAGCATCAATTTTTCATAATATTTTATGTGAAAATAATAAATATATTTCAGTTTAGTGTGAATTCTGAACCCACTTCTATATTTGATACGGATCTGACATTGCTATTTTTCATCAGTAAATCTTTTCCATTCGTGTCTTTAGTTGGAAAGAAAATTTCCTTTGTGTTTCTCCACTTTCATAGATAATTCTTCTCTCATGCATTTATATTTTAAGAGTGTGTTTGTATGGTATTATTTCTGCATTATCCAGGTAATTCTGGAAGTTTTAGCTTTTCTTGTGTACAGATTCTGTTGTGTCCCCTTACCTCTAATATAAAAGTTGCATAAAAAACTTTTATATTACATATCAGGATATTTATCTTTGTTTTTAAGTACTGCTTCCCCAAGTCTCCAGAACAATGTCTAGAACTTAGGTGCCACTTGGTGAATGATAAAGAAAGAATGAAATCAGTGAAATGTTTCAACACTCCTGTGAGCAATTTTGGCTTTTACTTCACTCATTATTATTTTTGAGTAGCTAGTATATTTGTAGTGATTGGGAGATCATGTTTGAGCTTGAGATAAGACTTTTTATTTATTTATGTATTTTTTAGTTGGAGTCTCATTCTGTTGCCTAGACTCGAGTGCAATGGCATGCTCCCCGTCACTGCAACCTCAACCTGCTAGGCTCCAGCAATCCTTCTGCCTCAGCCTTCCAAGTAGCCGAAACTATAGGCACGCACTACCATGCCTGGCTAACTTTTTTTTTTATTTATTTATTGTTGAGACATGGTCTCTTCAAGTTGCCCAGGTGGGTCTCGAACCTGCGGCCTCAGGCAATCCACTCACCTCGGCCTCCCAAACTACTGGGATTACAGGCTGAGCCACTGAGCCCAGCCTAAGATATGTTTTAAAGTTTTAAAAAATTATGTTACCTGGCATTTTTGTTTCTGCATGGAATTGTGGTACATGTTAACCTGAAAGATGAATCCTTCCATATCGTATCATCTTATTCTACCATCTTGTTCAGAGGACTGGAATGTATCTTTAAAAACAGAAAATAAAATTTTGATTGTATTATATGCCATTCTCTTGCTTGAAAAAGTCTGCGACTACACACTGCAGTTGCAATATGCTTTATATTTCTTAATACGATAGTCTCCCTGACTCATGGTTTACTTTCCATGGTTTCAGTTACCCATGGTCAACTGCAATCTGAAATATGAAAAGGAGAAATTCCAGAAATAATTAATAATTTTTAAAGTATGTGCCCTTCTAAGAAGTGTGATGAAATCTTGCACATCCTGCTTTGTCCTGTCCAGGATGTAAGTCATCCCTCTGCCCAGCGTATCTATGCTGTATATGCTACCTGCATTTAATCATTTAGTCACCTCAGTTATTGGATCTAAATCATCAGATGTATAGGATTTGGTATGATCCCTGATTTCAGGCATTCATTGGAGATCTTAGAACATATCTCCCACGGATAAAGGGTGACCACTGTAAAATGTATCAGGACTTTCATGCTATAAACCCTATTCTTACTTTTCATTTCTTATCATTCTTTACTGTTGCACTCCCATGTTTCAGTTCTTAACACTGTCCTCTTTCAAATTTCAGTGCCTTTTCAACTCAGTTTCCCTCTGCCAATAGTATCTTCACATATCTGACAAATACCTTCACATATCTGACAAAACCCACTCATAAATCACCTCCCTCATGAATCCTTTCCAAGTCCAGTGTTCTCCTTGGCTGAAAAGTTAGAAGATCTCTTCTCTGTGCTCTCCTATAATTTTGTTTGTATCTTTCATACATCTTTATCATATTTAATTGTCATTGCAGCTCAAATTTTCAGGTTTACCCCTGAGGCCATAAGTGAGCAACCAATGTTGTGTAAGTTAAATCAGTACTAATCTCTCACTCATTACCTACCCAATGGCATCCGGAATTATATCTGAAATGTGTGCCATGCCTAAGTATTTCCTCTGCCCTGGAAGCGTGTAATTAATATTGATACCTTTCAAGACCATTCGAAGAATCCAATAAAAGAGCAGGCAAGGTTGTTTGTAGACTAGCACCAAGTAGGTACTCTATAGATGTTAATGATAACAAACTTCTGATTACATTTTACACTAATTTTTTGTCTTCACCTCCATGTGATGACTTTTTGACATACTACAAGGGGTCCTCCTCCCACCAAAAAACATTTTTTGGAAGATGGATCCCTTGTAGTACAGGTTTTCCTAGGTACACATTCTAGGACCCCATCAACATCAGTGTACCAGTCAGTGTTGTGAGAGGCTGCATTCAGCTTCGGAGAATTTTTTTTTGGAGGTTCTTTCAGTATTTGCCCATTTCATGATGGGTAATTTATGAGTGCATCAAACCACACCACACTGGGTGTTCAGTAGTTTTTGACCCAAAATGATATGAACAACATGACCCCTGTGCCCCACCCTCTCTATTCACCTGATCTTGCCCCAAGAGAGTTTTTTTATTTCCCTGAATGAAAGAAGTCCTCAGAAGGGCCTGTTTTGCTGATGGAAGAGGTGACACAAAAAACAGCAGAAGCACTAAAAGGCTTCAAAATTGATGAGTGCAAAACTGTCTTGAGCAGTGGAAAAAGCATCTCAATAGGTGAATTGCATCAAGCGAAGAGTAATTTGGAGGTAACTAAAGTTTAAACATTAAGAATAAATACACATTTTTTAATAAATAAATTCCATTTTGAGGGGGTTCCCCCTTGTACACATGTTTTAAAGTTATATATATATATTTTTAATATTGGGCAAATAAAGAAAACTTTCTGAAGAAGATAGTGAATGATAATATCACCTGTGGGAAATTTACATTGTATTATTTTTGAAGAACTTTAGAGCAAAGATGTTTTAAGGGAATTCCTAAGCTAGATAGAATGGAATTCAAATTATGTACAAACTTAGAGATCTTGTTGTATTCAAATTTCCTTTAAAAAGTGTGTTATAATATGGGTAAAACATCAAGGGAGGAAACACATTTTTTACTTTTAGCTTAGATAATTGTAAATTAATTATACATATTGCCTGAAATTTAGGCATTAGGTATTAATTTTAAATATTTATTTTTGGTGGTAAGTGGTGAATCAGTATTTCTTGTTATAATGAAAACTCACCATACCTATCAAAATTATGGAATTTAGGGCTAGAAGTCTATATAGATCCTGGTCAAACCTTCTTAATTTGCTTATATATGAAGGCTAACTGAGGATTACAGAAGTGATATTTTTCTTAGACTACATTCAAATTTCTTTCTTGGGGACTCTCACAAGAACTTCTGATGAGTTATGTTAATACACAGAAGACACACACATATTTGTATTCCTATACGCTTAGATTTTTAGTTTTTTGTAGGTTACCACATAGCATGGTTGAATAGGATAGTGCTGTTCACCTAGTAAATATTTTATCAGTTTTTTTTATTTTAAATAGTTTATGAAATTCCGAGACATTAAAAATGTATAGACACTGCAATTTCACTTTAATACCATTTATAGGGATGGTTTCACTATAAACTAGATGGATGTACCATGGTCCTACATTAATGACATTAAATCGCTGAGCTGCAAAATGACCTTGTTGTGAGATGATTTGATTTCCAAGACAAGGAACATTGGGAGTAGCATTATAGGGAGTACCCAGGATGTAACTATAGAGGTTTTAACCACAATTGCAAAACAACTATATGTAGAATAAAAGACAATTCATATTGGAACAAAACCTCTGTGTTTGTGAGTATGCATATTTACTACATGTCCCTCTATATATACTTGTATATGTATACATATATGATTGTCTATATAAATATGTATGTATGTATATATGTTTGATATATACAAATGTATCACACTGCCTATAGAGTAATATTCAAGCCTTTTGCCTATCGTATCATTTTTTTTTTTTTTTGAGTTGGAGTCTCACTCTGTCGCCCAGACTGGAGTGCAGTGGCTGCTCCCGGCCACCGCAGCCTCGACCTGCTGTGCTCCGGCGATCCTTGCGCCTCAGCCTTCCGAGTAGCCGGAATTACAGGCATGCGCTACCACGCCCGGTTGATTTTTTGATTTATTGTAGAGATTAGGTCTCGCTGCCCAGGCGGGTCTCGAACCCGCGGGCTCAGGCAATCCGCTCACCTCAGCCTCCCAAAGGCACGGGATTACAGGCTGAGCCACCGAGCCTGGCTATATTGTATCATTTTTATCTACATTATTTCCAAACTTTAAAGCGTTATGGGCTAATAAAAATTGTACATTTCATGATGTTAAAGCATGATGTTTGATATATGCAGACATTGTGAAATGATTACTATAATGAGAATAAAAAACATCCATTAATATACTTAGTTACCATTGTGTGTGTGTGTATGTGTGTGTGTGTAGTGAGAACACTTAAGATCTACTATCTTTGCACATTTCAAAAAAAAATTGCAATATTAGCTATAGTTAACATGCTGTACATTAGATCCTCTGAACTTATTCATCTTATAATTGAAATGTTTTTCACTTTGACCAATAATTTCTCATTTCTCCAACCCCCTGGCCTCTGAAAACCACTGTTCTACTCTTCTCTTCTTTGAAGTTTTTTTTTCTGTTCTGTTTTTGTTTTTAGATTTCATAGAAAAGTAAGATCACACCAGTATTTATCTTTCTTTGTCTGCCTTATTTCACTTAGTATATGTTCTCCAGATGCATCCATCTTATCATAAATGAGATTTTTTTGTTTTTAATGACTAAATAATAATTTATTATCTCTGTGTGCTTATACACACACATACTGCGTTTTCTTCACTCATTCATCTGTCAACGAGTACTTAGGTTTTTTTCATATTTTAGCTGTTGTGAGTATTGTTGCAATTAATACGGCAGTGCAGATATGTCTTCAATATACTGATTTGATTTCATTTAAATTTATACTTAGAAGTGAGATTTCTGGGTCATATGATAGTTCTATTGTTAATTTTTAAAAGAACTTCCATAATGTTTTTTAAATGGTTATTCCAATTTACATTTCCACCAACACTGTGCAAATGCTCCCTTTTATTCACACCAAGTTTTCTCTTGTTTTTGATAACAGTCATTCTAACAGATGTGAGATAATATCTTGTGATTTCAATTTACATGTCCCTGATGATTAGCAATTGTGAGCACCTTTTTATATACCTATTGGTCATATTATATTATCTTTGGTAACATATGTATTCAGGTCTCTCGCATGTATATATTTTTATTCTGCAGATATGTGCTCTCGCTATGTTGCTCAGACTGATCCTGAACTCCTGTTCTCAAGCATTCCTTTTGCCTCAGCCTCCCAAAATGCTGGGATTAGAGGCATGAGTCACCACCCCCAGCTTCTTGCCAATTTTTAATCAGGTGTTTGTCGTTTTGCTATTGAGTTGTATAAGTCAATATGTACCGAGTTTGCCAAAAAAATGTATACACATTTTATGAGATCTTATCATCTGCCAGGGGGCAGGGACACACCTCATCAACAAGGGTACATGCATAATGAATATTTGTATACCTAACCACGAATTGTATTCTACATCTTTAAAAAAAAAATTTTTAAAAAGAGAAGTCAGTGTTAGAAGTTAAAAAATAAGTAAACAAATAAAAGGGATCTTATCCATGTTTTATGTTTATACTTTGCATTAATCAGAAGTGTCCAGACGCTGATGGTAACTACTTCAAGCACCTCTTATAACTGCAGAAGTCAAATTTGACTTGTATTTATCTTCTGCTATTGGCATACATTGATTATTACAATTTTAGTATAGATGTTTTCTTTTTTAAAATGTGTATAATATTTTTGTCATCCTCTGTATGTATTTTAGATATTAACCTATTTCAAATATATTGCTTGAAAATATTTTCTCCTTTGCTGTGCAGAAGTTTTTTTGTTTGATGCATTCCCTTTCACCTATTTTTTTTTTCTTTTGTTCCCCATGCTTTTGGTGTCATATCAAAAATAATAATAATAATAATTGCTAAGATCATTTCCAAGAGTTTTTTTTCTAAATTTTTACCATGGAGTTTTATAGTTTCATGTCTTACATTTAAGTCTTTAATCTATTTCAACTTAATTTTTATATGACATAAAATAAGGGTCCAATTTTATTATTTTGCATATAGTTATCAAATTTTTTGAATACCTTTTGTTAAGTACTTTCCCATTGTGTATTCTTGGCACCACATCAAATGTTAATTGGTCATATATGTGTGGTTTTATTTCTGAGCTCTGTCTTCTGTTACATTGTTCTGTGTGTCTGTTTTTATGCAGATCCAATATTGTTTGATTACTAGAGGCATGTAAAGAAATTTGAAATCAGGACTTGTGATACCTTTAGCTTTGTCCTTATAGTTATATATGAATTTTGAAATACTTTTTTTCTATTTCCTTAAAAAATACCTTTGGAATTTTGGTAAAGATTGCACCAAATCTATAGATCACTTTGGGTGGTACAAATATTTTTACAATATTAACTCATTCAATTCATGAACACTGAATCTTTTTCTGCTTATTTGTATTTTTGATTTTTTTCATCAGTCATATAATTGTCAGTGTATGGATCTTTCACTTCCTTGGTTAAATTTATATTTAAGTATATTAATTTTTGATGATATTATAAATAGGATTTTAAAGTTTCTTTTTCAGATAGTTTGTTGACTATAGTATAGAAGCACTATTGATTTTGTATGTTAAGTTTTGTATCATTCCATTTTACTACATTTTAAAACAGTTTTTGGTAGTCTCTACAGTTTTTTCTATATAAGATTGTAATAGCTGCAAACAGAAAAAAACTTAACTTCTTGCTCAATTTAGATGCCTTCTATGTATTTTTTCTTGCCTTCTTGCTTTGGCTAAGACTTCTAGTATTGTGCTGAATAGAAATGATGAGAGTAAGCACTCTTGTCTTGTACCTTATCTTAGAGGAAAACCTTTCAACTTTTCACTGATGGGTATGATGTTAGCTGTGGGCTTATTGCATATGACTTTTAGGCACATTCTCTCTAAACCTAATGTGCTTAGAGGTTTTATTATTATTATTATTATTATTACAAAAGGATGTTGAATTTTGTCAAATGTTTTTATCTGTACCTATTTAGATGATTATGGAATTTTTATCTTTCATTATTTTATTGTGGTATATCATATTTATTGATTTGTGTACATTGAAATATCCTTGCATCCCAGTTATATATTCCACTTGATCATATTGTATGATCCTTTTAATGTGCCATCGAATTTGCTTTGCTAGTATTTTGTTGAGTACTTTTTGCAGTTATGTTCATCAGAAATAGTAACCTGTAATTTTATTTTATTTTAGTGTTCTTGTCTGACTTTGGTGTAAGGGTAATGCAGGCCTATAAAATGAGATGACAGTGTTCCTTCCTTTTCAATATTTTGGAAGAGTTTTAAAAGTATTGGTGTTAATTTTTGATAAATGAGGAACCAATCTTTTTCTAGGCTTTTCCTTGTTGAGAATCGGTTGCTTCTTTAATCACCTTACTCATTATTAGGCTGTTCCGATTTTTATTTTCTTAAAATTCAGTATTGGTAGCTTGTATGTGTCCAATAATTTATTCATTTCTTCTAGGTTATTCAAGTTGTTAGCATATAATTTATTCATAGCACTCTTTTATGATCCTTTGTACTTCTGTGTTATGAGTTGTAACGGCTTCTCTTTTATTTATAATTTTATTTATTTGAGTCATCTCTCTTTTTTCTTGGATAGTCTAGCTAAAGGTTTGTTAATTTTGTATTTTCACAAAAAACCCACAACTTCTAGTTTCATCTTTGTTTTCCATTGTTTTTATAGTCTCTATTTCATTTATTTCTGCTCTAATCTTTATTATTTTCTTTTTTCTGCTAAAGACTCAGTTCTTTTTTTTCCTAGTTCTTTGAAGTATAAATTTAGGTTACTTATTTGTAATCTTTTGTTTTCTTAATATGGATAATGGTCACTGTAAATATCCCTCTTAGAGCTGTTTTTGCTGCTTTTCATAAGTAAAGTATATTGAATTTCTTTTTTTCTAGATTTTTAAATTTTTCCCTTTGACCCATTAGTTGTTCTAGAATACATTGTTTAATTTTTACATAATTGTGAATTTTCTAAAATTCTTTCTGTTACTGATTTCTAGTTTTATATATTGTGGTCAGAAAAAATACTCAGTATAACTTCAATCTTTAAATGTATTAAGATTTGTTTTTTAGCTCAACATATAATCTATCCTGGAGAATTTTCTAAGCTGTACACTTGAGGGGAATGTATATTATATAGCTGTTAGATAGAATATTGTGTCATCTTAAATTTTTAAAATGATATAGTTGGCTGGGTGTGGTGGCTCAAGCCTGTAGTCCCAGCACTTTGGGAGGCCGAAGCGAGAGGACTGCCTGAGCCCAGGGATTTGAGACCAGCCTGGGCAACTTGGTGAGGCCTCATCCCTCATCTCTACAATAAATCCAAATAATAATAATAATAATAATAACAACAACAACATAGTTATTAAATAAAAGAAGCTTAGAAAAATACAAAATAGAAAATAAAAGAATATTTTATCCTACTAAGGAAGATTGTTAACATATGGTCATAACATAATATCACAAATCGAGTGACTTAGAATGACAGAAATTGATTGAGTTCTGGAGGCTGGAAGTTCAATATCAAGGCGTTACAGGGCCATATAACTCTGAAGACACTAGGGGAAAATCTGTCTAGGCCTCTGTCCAAGTTTCTGGCAGTTGCTTGGCTTGTGTCAGAATAACTTTAGTCTTTACATGATGTTCTCCCTGTGTGTACATCTGTCTCTAAATTTCCCCTTTTTATAAAAACACCGGTCTCATTGGATTAGGAGCCCACCCTACTCTAGTGTGATCTCATTTTAACTAATTACAACTGAAATGATTCTATTTCTAATAACAAAAATAAATTTCTTATCCCCAATTTCCAAAAATGGAATTTTCTTGTCAAAACAGACTATTGATAAATATCTTTAAAAGTTTCATGAAATTTTAATTATACTTTTACTCTAATCAATTATGCATGATAGTGTTTGATTCATTTTATCCTCACAAGCTTTGAGATTCATTATTAATGTTATTAAAATTCATATATTTCATATTTTGCTAATTTTGTAATCATGATTAGCCATAGTTTTAATAAATTGGATAACTTTTTATGCTTATTTATTATTGTTGCACTTTAATTTGTGAATTATATGTTACCTCTAAATTCAAACATCCCATTCCGTAGGCTTAATAAATATTCCTTTCTCTTTTTACTTACTTTTTCTTCTCTTAGTTATTCTATATTAAATATTCAATGCATATAGAAATTAATGACATATATATGAGACGAGGCTACAATGAAAATCACAGATACTTAATCCATTGTGTAAGTACCATTTACTGACTAGCGTTTCTGTCTTTTCTAAAAAATATTTTTTTCTTAGTCATCAAATTCTTAAGTATAAGTGTGTCTTAGTTATATTTTATGTTTCACTGACTTTTCATCTATTATTTTGGTAGGACTATACTGTTTCAGCTATGATATATTTTAAATATTTTTATAGATTCTTCTCATAATGTTTTAAATTTTTTTTAGATATTTTGACTTGTTTGTTAATCCAGTTACACTTAAAACTGACAAAACTTCAAGTTGCAACAATGTACCATTAGAATGTTTAGTGTTAAATCTGCTAGATTATAATTTAGCCTCACTATATAGGAAAATTAAAATAATATTTTCCTTTGAATATTTAGATATTGCACAAAGTGATATAGTTTATCAAAGTTGTTTATTCAATGTTTAAGAAACATTTATCATCATCTATTATGTTTCAGGAATGTGGTAGAAGCAAAAAAAAAAAAGTAAAAAAAAGATTGCCATCAAGAAACTCAAAAAAATGTTTTTAATCTTACGTGTTCTTACCACAAATAGAGAAGAGAAGAAAATAGTATCTGAGTTCATGGATATGTTTATTGACTTGATTATGGTGATCACTTCACAATGTGTACACCCTATATCAAAACACCAAGTTGTACACCTTAAATATAACAGTTTCGATTTGTAAAAAAAAAGTCTGAGAATTGAATATCATATGTAAAGTTCTCCAAAGAAGCTAAAATTCTAAAAGGACTGCACATATGAAAACTGGTAAAGGATGAGGATTAGCATAGAGAATCCACAATGTGCAATAAATACTTAGCACAAGGGCCACAGATCTTGAAGTGTGGCAAGTTTCCCGGAGAGTTACTCATACTTCAATTGAGTTTTGAAAACCGATAGGCAGTTAACTAGATGAGGACAGGAAACAGTTGTTTTAGAGGAAGGAAACAGCAAATACAAAGGCACAGAAATAGAACTTTATGAATTTAATTGTGACTCAAGTTTAAGAGGTGAATAAGAACCAATGGTTCATGAAACTTCAATAGGCATAGATTTTATGTTCTTTCATGAAGGCACTGTATTTCATTGGTGAGTTTTTGGTGACATAATCATATCTGTATTTTAATAAGATTTCAGGAGAGAATATAGCCAGGAGATAAGAAAGGAGTTAACGTGAACAAAAAGGGTTTGTGGAAAATTGATATGTGTTCAATAAATGAATGAACGAACGAATGAATGAACCATGGAATGAGTCAATGTATTACCAGAGTTAGCAGCTGAAAAGCAATTGATGACTTTGGTAAAACTACCTTTATTCAGTGCTCTGATTGAGATGGAAGACAATGGGAGACAATGAATACAAACCATTCATTTAAAGCATTGTGTATTTGAAATCAGATCTTTTTTCATTATTTTCATTATTTTTCAAACTAGTTATTGTTAGTATATAGAAAATAACATTATTATTTTGGTTATAGTTTGACTATATAGCTAATTGGTTGACTATTTTATTTACCTTCATAGTTTTCCAAGTAATTTTGTTTTGTTTTGATTCATAAATATGAAATTACGATTCTTAAAAAAATAACAAGTTTGTAGTCTGTGGTCTAATATTTATATTGTTTATTCTTTTTAATTTTAATGTCTTGGCCAGAATTGTCAAAAATAACCTAAAATGTTTGTGGACAGTTCTGTATTGCTTTTAATGGTGGTGGAAATACTCTATTTCACACATAAGTTGAAGACTAAAAGTAAGATCTTTTTTAACATATTAAACTTGCCAGGTGCAGTGGCTCACACCTGAAATCTCAGCACTTTGAGAGGTGGAGGTGAGAGGATTGAGCCCAGGGTCTGAGACCAGCCTGGGCAACGCGGCAAGCCTTGCTCTACAATAAGTCAAAAAATTAGCTGGGTGTGGGTGGCGTGCAGCTACTTGGAAGGTTGAGGCAGGAGGATCACTTGAGTCCAGCAGGTCAAGGTTGCGGTGGCCGTAAGTGTGCCACTGCACTCCAGCCTGGGAAACAGAGTGAGACTCCTACTCAATAAGTATATACATATTTTACCCTGATTCATATCTGAAAATATAACCCTGAGTGAAATCTGTACAAAAAATATTTAGCCGTGGTAGCTAAGCAGTCTATACACAATGAGTCAAGAAGGTCATTTATCCAAGGTCATATAGCTCAATGATAACACTTACTTTTCTTCAGTAAGTGTTATCATTGAGCTATATGACCTTGGATAAATTTTTATCTTTTCAGAGTACATCTATATAAACAAGGAGTTTGTACGAAATAAACTCCAAGGTCACCCCAGCTCTAGCATTCTGCCAACTTTTATCCATAGAGAAGTTTCTCCATAAGCAAAGATGAATTAATAAGTTTCAGAGCAGCTGTACTGTGTAATGTAGTAATAGATTATGTCCTATGATCGTGGCAGATTTAAACCTAAGTTAAAAAAAAAACCCAAAACCTCAGTAGTTTATTATCCATGTACGGGGCCCATCAATAGAATTGAAAACTCTTGACTCTATGATGTATCTTATACTGCATTTGAAGACCGTAGACCAACCACCCTTCACTGTTTTCTTCAGCTCGCCTGAAACATTGGGTATAAGGAGCAACAGAAGGGAGGATCAGTAGCCCTAGATTTGTGTCCTTCTTCTACCATTTACTAGACTTGTGATCTTCATTAAGTCACTTAACCCCTTCTGACATCAGTTTTCTTATTTGTAAGATGGAGTCAATTTAATTAATCTTTTAGCTTTAAAATTCTGTGATATGAGAAGCCATAATAAATAATTCCTTAATAAAACCACTTTATATAGTCATCTGAGGTTTACTTTCACTAGTATTGATCTCAGCTGATTCTATCAACAGTGTTGTGAGGCAATTAAAGTGTTTGTAACCTTGTTTCAGAATTGGGTCTAGACTCTTGACTCCAAAGAATTTGGTAGTTTGCCCAATGTGCTTAATAAGTGGCAGAGCCCCAGCTGAAGCCCAAGAATTCTGATTCTTGAACTGTGTTATTTTCTTAATGTGATGTAATGTCTTTCATTAAATCCTGTAATCACCCTTTTATACTTCTCAAGCATTCTCGTATATTTTCCACCTCTTTAAATTATGAAAACCAACTATCCCTGTTCCCTTAATGTTCAACCTTGAAACTCTGTTTATTTATAATTTTAAACAATGTAACATGTTAACACTTTGTTCATGTATATGTTTAAATGATTTCTTGAAAATACTTCATCTAACATTTATCCCTTCTCTTCCTGATTCTCTTTCAGATAGCAGTTCTGTGGATGAAAAGGTTTTAAATCATACTTATTCTTCCCTCCCGAGGGATCTTGTCTTTTGTACATGTTTGTTTGTGACATATTAAACCTGTTTTGGTTCCTCTGTTTTAGTTGTGAAATGTGCATGTTATCCCAGCTTTCCATTCTTTGGTTGTCCTTTAAACGTGTCCCTGATATGTTGCGTTTATGAAAAGGTCACACCTTGCCAGCTGCGCTTACCTTAGCTTCTACTTGCCAACCTAGGGGTCTGCTACGGTCAAACACAGCATCTGTTCTTAAGTCTGGATAATCATGACCTTCCTGACTGACTCATGGTCTTCACTGCACATATCAAGTTTTAAGGGCAAATAGTATTCAAACTATGATATATTTTCATGGACTCTGCCAGTGCTTTTGTTTAAATACTGACAGTTAATTTCAAAACCTCTACCCACAAAAACACAGTAGCTTTGACTTGGAGCTGACCCTGCTTAGCATCTGTCATACTAGGTGTTACGTGTGTAGTGCAATTGACCTGTGTCCCAAATTCATGTACATAAAGCTGTAGTATGCTAAAAGCCTGTTTGTTTGTTTGTTTTTTCTCACTCTTCATTTAAGGCTCGAATAGTAAGTGGCAATGATGCTGTCAAGTTCTCTGCACTCCAGGTGTGTGGTGGGTAAGTACATTCACAACCTTTCTATTTTATTCCATGCATTAGTGGTACTTGTCTGTGCTCTCAACCTATATATTTTGAATGCAGGATGTTGCATGTTGGTGTAATTAGCCAGCCTCACTATTGATTTATTTTTTCACAATAAAGTAGCCTTTATAGTATTTTCTTAAAAAATTAATGAGACATATTCTCATTTTAAAAATTCTAGTAATATGAATATATGTAATTACATGTATAATTATATATATGAAAGTCAAAATCACCTACCCAGTTTAGCTGTTGACATTATCATTCCATAAACAAGTACAACCACACAATTTTACATGAAATAAATTCATATTAATGAACATATATACATTAATACTATATTATATATTAATAAATATGTATAATAATACTATATTTCAATCTGTATGCACTTAATGATATGTGCATTTTTATGTCAATAACAATGAATAGAATATATACCATTATTTTTCATAGTTTATAGTATCATATTTAATGGACATATCAAAGTATTTGAAATTTAATTCCAAAACTAATGTATGAACTTTACTTTTTATGTAAAATCCTCAGACAAAAAGTACCCCCTTTGATGCTAAAAGTTACACACTCGTATCAGTTTGGCATGAATGTGCAGAGATCTCTTCTGTGTACTTGCATACATATCTATGTTTATATAAAATAAGTGGTTTTGCCTTATGATTTCTGTGTACTTTGTCGTAAATTGTCTATATGTAATTAAATAAGTTCTAATTTAATAACTTGTATGTATAATTGTTTCATACATAATTACTCAGTCTTTAAAATGGTACTATAAGGTAAGCACTGTTATGACCTTATTTTACAAATAAGGAAACCAATACACTTCGAAAATATTCCCTTAAAACAGCCAGTAAGTGGCAAAATCAGTATGCAAGCTCAGTTAGTCCAATTCCAGAGTCTGTTATTTTAATCTCAATACCATATTGCCTCTGCAACTTGTTTTTTTTTTTCCTTCTTTTCCCACTTAACAAGAAGCGCCTTGCAAAATTTTTCACTTCATTCTTTCTACGTGATGCAAATATTTGAAAATGTTATGTATTATTTGTTTAATCTTTTTTTAGTGGGTTTTCAAAATTATTTCAAGATGTCATCATTGTAGATTACAGGGGAGGCCCCAAAAAAACTGGAATTATTTTTTGGATGATGGGGCCCTTGTAGTACAGGCTTCCCTCACTAGGTAAGTGTTCTAGGAACCCACCGGCATCAGTGTATCAGCTAGCATTGTTGTGAGAGCCTGTGTTTGACTTCAGTGAATTTCTTTATTTGAAGGTTCTTTCAACATGTTTGTCCATTTCATGATGGGTAATTTACCTGCCCACACCACACTGAGTGCTTAGCAGTTTTTGCCCCAAAATGGCATGACTTCTGTGCCCCACTGTCCCTATTGATCCGATCTCACCCCAAGCTACTTTTTGTGTTTCCCTGATGAAAAAATTCCTCAGAGGGATATGTTTTGCTGATGTGGATGGAAAAGTTGGACCTAAAAACAGTAGAAGTCCTAAAAGGCATCAAAATTGAAGAGTTCAAAAACTGTTTTGAGCAGTGGAAAAAGCATCTTGATAGGTGTAGTACATCAAACGGAAAGTACTTTGAAAGTGACTAAAGTGTAAATATGTAAGAATAAATGCACAATTTTTTATAAATAAATTCTGGGTTTTTTGGGTCCCCACTCGTATACTGTAGCAAACATATCACAATAGTTACATTTTTAAAATGTAATTTGTAGACCAAAGCTTATACACAATTTATGTATGCATGTATATACACAAACATATAGATGTCTATTAGGTGTTTTGTACATGTTAAATTTGAATATATTTGCAAACAATACAATATAAATGAATTGAATACAATATAAATGGAACCAAAATGTGGATATATGTTTTAGTTTTTTTATTTAAGCTAAAGGTTTTATAATACTCTCATTCTTTGAAAGTGAATTATTTGTTAAATACAGCCACATTACTTATTTTAAATAAAATATAAGATTTAAAGTTTTAAAATGTAAGGCTCCTGCAAGATAATATATTAACATTTTATTTTGATTTTCCCAGTAGAAGTGATTAAGATGTTATTTCTGTTATGTCTATAATTTCAATGTTCTTAAAATAAATATGTAAAGAATTACATTCTTATTCTAATATCACAATGATTTAAATAAATTATGGAAACCAGCTGTGGTTTCAATTCTAAATCACTATGAATTCTCCATAGACATTTGGTTAATAAATAGACAACTCTGTCTCCACTACCTCACACATACTGTGTCTTTAAGTTTACTGAAAATAGTAACTTGGCAAAGTCAATATAGTAGTTATTTTAGAAAATAATTAAGTTAATTTCTAATGTCATTATAATAAATGTTTTAACTTAGTATCATGAGCCTGGAGGCTTGACTGAGTTCATGATCTTCACATACCCTCACCTATAGGATCCATCATTTCATAACAATTTGATTTTCTATCTCATGTCTGAGTATGGACTTTTATCATTGTCAGAGGAGTTAACATACATCCATGTTTTTGTTAAGTGGATGTAGCGTGACTGTCTAGATAAAACAGATTGTCTTTACATTTTGAATAGATATTTCCACAGTTATTTTTTCAGAAACTGCATCTTTCGAGGAATTTTTAAGGGATTTTGCAGTTATAATAGAGGAGAGGGAGGTGAAAATTTGTCATTGTCTGCATGCTTATTTCATCTTGAAGACCTGAAGTGTACATTTCTTCCGTCACAAACTCTTTCAGAAAGATTTGCTTATTCTATTTTTCCTATATTTTAAAATATCTTTCAAAATAAAATACTAAATAATTTCTACAAATATCACACATTCTTTTATCCTGAAAAACTGAGACTGGAGCAGACTTTGAAAATGGAAGTTATTGCTTTTTCATGGCAATGTTACTACATGCTTCTCTTTTCTGCCTTCGACATCCCTAAACAAGTCAAAGACAAACTACGTTCTCCTTTCCCAAATGTCCATGAAAGAATAATCTATAAACGCTGAAATCAGATAATGGATTTAACCATTTTGCTGTCTGATTTCTGCTCAGTTCTCTGTACCTTTCTGGTAAGTGTTACTAGGAAAGATATGGCAAATTTCATTCAATTTCTCCCATTTGTCACAAAAGTTCAGCTCAGGAAAAGGAAGTGGCAGAAGGCTGGAGGAAAGATGAATAGAAATAAAGGAAGAGAGAGAACCCTGGAAGGATGCGCGTTTTGGTGAAATCAGTAAATTTAACATTTATACTTTTTAGTAATTCTATAAGAATTTGGTAACTTTTGTCATATAAGTAAGCCAAAAGTCATATGGAAAGCACACATTAACAAAGCATTAGAAGTACAAGAGCTTTATTGGGAGGCAATGTCTCAATGACAGAAGGGAGAGGCAACAGAAGTAGGTGAGAAAAGCCTTTGGACCATGACATGGGGCTAACATCTGTGAAAGGAAAGGAGGAGGAAGGAGAATTGGATATGAAAAGCCTGAAATGGACTGTAATGAGGCTGCAAGAAAGTGTCAGTCAGACAAATGAGGAGTTCTAGCAAATAGGCTGCTTATTAGAGGAGACTTTCATTGGGTATAAGTGGCCAGCTCTCTTTTTATCCACCATGTTCAATCTTTGGTTGGGAGCATCTTGGGAAAAATGTGACCCAGGTTTGAGTGTTGTAGCAAATTCAGGAGGTGTGACAGCTGGAGGATCTCATTCAACTATACTGCTCTCAGCAGATTCTCTCTAAGGAATATATATATACATATATACATATATATGTATATGTATGTGTATATATATGTATGTGTGTATATATATACATAGTAATAGTAGTTTGGGGGAGGGGTACAAATAGTTTTGGTCTGGGTTTTAAGTGTGTCCACCAACCTCACCTGTGCACATTGTACACACAGGTGATTTTTTTCCTTCCACCTCTTCTCCTGCCCTCTGAGTCTCCAGTGTTCATTATACCATTCTGTATGTCTTTGCATATTCTTAGTTTAGCTCCCGCTTATAAGTGAGAACATGCAGCATTTGGTTTTCTGTAACTGAGTTAGTTCACTTAGGATAATGTTCTCTAACTTCATCCAGTTGCTGGAAAAGGCATTATTTTATTCTTTTTTGATAGCTGACTAGTATTCCATAGTGTATATATACCACATTTTCTTTATTCACTGGTCAGTTGATGGGAATTTAGGTTGATTCTACATTTTTGCAATTGTTAATTGTGCTGTTATGAACATGTAAGTGCAGGTGTCTTTGTTATATAATGACCACTGTTCCTTTGGGTAGATACCTCATAGTGGGATTGCTGGATCAAATGGTAGATCTACTTTTAGTTCTTTGCAAAATCTCCATACCACTTTCCATAGAGGTTGTACTAACTTACACTACCATAACAGTGTTTAAGTGTTACCTTTTCTTCACATCCGCACCAGCATCTGGTGCGGTTTTATTTTTTATCTCCCGCAAGACCAAGGAAGTTTTCTTCCATTATTCCCTCAAATAGTTCTTCCAAGCCTGTTGCTTCCTCTTCTTCCTCAGGAACACCTATGATTCTTAGGTTTGGACATTTTACATACTCTCACTTTTCTTGAAGACTTTGTTCTGTTCTCGTTTCTTTTTTCTTTATTGTTACCTGCTTGGGTTAATTCAAAAGGCTTGTCTTTAAGTTTCCTCTGCTTGTTTTAGTCTGCTGCCAAAACTTTCCCCTTCAGCCGGGCACAGTGACTCATGCCTGTAATCCCAGCACTTTGGGAGGCTAAGGTGAGAGGATTGCCTGAGCCCAGGGCTTGAGACCAGCCTGAGCAACTTAGTGAGACCTAGTTTCTACATTAATTTTTTTTAAAAATAGCCGGATGTGGTGGTGCACACCTGTAGTTCCAACTACTTGGAAGGCTGAGGCGTAAGGATCGCCTAAGCCCAGCAGGTGGCCATGAGCATGCCACTGCACTCCACTCCAGCCTGGGAGACAGTGAGACTTCGACTTACAAAAAAATAAAACTTTTCTCTTCCTTTTGTACTTCCCTAAATGAGTCTTTCATTTTCAGAATTTCAACTTGGTTTTTTTAATGTTTATTTAATGAATTTTCCATTCATTTTCCTGAATTGTTTTTAAAATTTTCTTTATGTTGTTTTCAATTTTCTTCTGAGGTTCACTGATCAATTTTATAATCAGTTTTTGAAGACTATGTCTAGAATTTCAAAAATTTTATTTTGGTTAGGGTTTGTTGCTGAAGAGTTGGTGATCTTTTGGTGGTGTTGGATAACTGTTTTTCATATTATCGGAATTGTTTTTCTGGTTTCTTCTTATTTGTGTAGACTATTTTTTCTTATTTGTGGTTGGTAAGGTGCTGACATAGGCATTGTAGGGTTCCCTTGGTTGTATGTAGCTTTGGTGTGGTGAGTTTCTCAATTGTCAGTGTTGATGGTTGATGGGTACCTGCTCTGATTCATGGTGTCCTGAGAGTTTGAAATGACTTGGGAAGTGGTTTTAGGTGAGGTTTGGGATCAGGCCTTCCCCAGAGTTGAGGTTTTATATCCGATGTGGTGGGCTGTGGTGTTGACCTCCTGCCAGGAGGTGGTGATTATTAGAGAAAGCCAACTGCAGTAGTGGCTGTGGGCTTTCTTCTTGGTGTGTGTTGCTGGAAGTATATACCCAGCCAATCTAGGGGAAGAGGGAGGCACTGGGGATTACCCAAATTCTTTTTTGCGCCTTTGAGGGGAGTGCAGGCAGCGTGGGGAAGGAGCTTGAACACTCCACAAGAATGCACTCTTGGCTACCCCAGTAGAGATTAGGAGCGAGTCTTGGGTCACTGGAGTAATGCTGTTGTGCAGGACAGGCACAGAAGAATTTACACGGGGTGTGAGAGTTTGCTATGACAATAAGTCCCACCTGGCTTTCCATCTTGGCCTAAGGCATTTTGCCTTGTGAATGTCAAAATACAGCTGGTCTCAAGGACTCGGGTGGTCTAAGCCAAACTGCCTCAGCCAGGATTTGTCTGCAGCTGAGAAATTTGCCCTAGGGGGCCGTCCCCTCCCAGGCTGGCTAGAAATCAGTGCACTACTGGCAGTCGTTGAGTTCCTTGGAAATGGCAGCTGGCAATGCTCATCTTCCTTTTCGCCTTCACTACGCCATGTGGACTTTGGCAGAGCATAGCTGTGGATAAAGTAGTTTCCCTTTAGGGACTGGAGTCCTGCATGGCTCAAGGGGCCTTCCATGTCTATGACTGAAGCATAGAACTCCTGAATTCCTCACACTTACCTTCCCCACTGAGTCTGAAGGCTGCTGGTGGACTATGGTGGTATCCATGACAGTTGCCTAGACCTAGTCCAGGTTGATGAATTTTTTTTCTTCTTTGTACTCTGTGGTTATTATCACTTCTTTGATGAGTCATAGAGCATGCTGCTGGTCCTGTTCCTCTCTGGATGCTGAGGAAACTCCCTCTATGTTGGTTTACTCTATGGGAGAAAGTCACTCTAGCTGCCTCATGTTGGCCATCTTAATCTCTCTTCCTCTAACGAATATTGAAGTGATATATGCCTATGACTACCCAGTATCAATTGATGAAACTACTTTAGTAAATGATAGTGAATAAAGCCACATGAGTACCTTCTCCAAACATAAATCATCTTTTTAGTTAGCGTGATACTCCGCTGGTGCTTTGATTGAACATAGCTTAAATTCACCCTTTCCTGGACATTTGTAGTTTAGAGTTCCATTGGTTGTATTATGAAGAGCATCAAAAGGGTACACACACACACACACACACACACACACACACAGAGTTTTATTTTTTTCTCTTCTCAAAGTACCAGCCTTAACTGCACTGGAATTTGGCCAATAAACATAAATATAAAAGTGATGAGGCCGGGCTCGGTGGCTCAGCCTGTAATCCCGCACCATTGGGAGGCTGAGGTGAGTGGATTGCCTGAGCCAGCGGGTTCGAGACCGCCTGGGCAGCGAGACCTCGTTTCTACAATAAATCAAAAAATCAGCTGGGCGTGGTAGCACGCCTGTAATTCTGGCTACTCGGAAGGCTGTGGCGGAAGGATCGCCGGAGCCCAGAAGGTCGAGGCTGTGGTGGCCGGGAGCGGCCACTGCACTCCAGTCTGGGCGACAGAGTGAGACTCCAACTCAAAAAAAAAAAGTGATGAGGTTTGGGACAGACCATTTGGGAGAGGTTATTATCTTTTTGTTTCCTTTCTCCACTGACCATTCAAGTTCTCTGAAGAATGGTTCTAATGCACCAAGCTCCTTGAGCTTTTGTGAAGGAAGGCATGCCCCTTGCCTATGGTTCTGGACTAGGCTATGGTTGCTTTTCCACGTTGTTCAATTATTGCCATGAACAAATATCTTGGTAAAGGTAAACAACCCAATTATCATGCATAGTTCTGTAAAATTCCTTTATTTTTAATTTACCTTGATTAAAATAGTATTTAAATTACTGTTGTAGAAACCAGCATCTATTCAGTTGTACAGTACACAGATATAACTGGTTTAATATTTTCTTGATTTTCTGCCATAGTTCTGATATTGCTTCTTTTATTTCTCTGTAAAATTTAGAAGGTTACATACTGTTTTGTGCCCTGTTCTCCATTCCAAGTTTTGACTTCCATGACTTCCAGAGCTTAAAATCATCTATTTAACATAGAAGCTAAGGTTGTTCTGACACTCCAAAGGCTTTTAGCCTAACTTTTCTCATAGCAGCAGTCTTCTATCTAGTAGCCAAGAACTTTTTATTTTCAGTTCTTCCTATCTAGTTCACAGATCTGATTCTTCTTTATTCCCTCAGTTAATGTCCCTAGTTCTCAAGAGTCAGACATTCTACTAAGTCTAGACAATGGCTATTTCCATTGCTATAATCCCTTCTCCATGGGTCAGTAGTTCATCCTGCGCAAATATCCGTGGATGTTCTGATCAAAGTTTGCCAAATATTAAGTAAATGACAGCTCCTACATAGCACAGTGCCACAATTGCAGTCACAGGCTATTCTTTGGATAAAAATATAAGACTTTGTTTTTGCTTTTCAGTTAGTTATTTTTATGGAAGAACTCCCTTTCCCTCCAAAAGATCTGATACAGAAGCAGTTCACTACATATTTAGGTAAGAGTGAATTAGATATTTTTATTTATGACAAGGGTTATCAAATTCAAACAGGGCTCATTTTAATAGTTCATTTTTGTATAGCAATTTAGTTACCATTCACATTTTTCTTCAACTTACTTGTATTGTCATTGACCCAGTTTTAGTCTTCAGTACCTTTTACCGAGGCAATTGCAAACTGCTCTTCGAACTGATCTTTCTTCATCAATTTTTGGTCCACATTAAATCCAATCCATGTATTGTTAAAGATTATCTTCCTAAAAGCACAGACTTTTCTACTTAAATGCATCTAATGGCTTTCTTTTTTCTGCAATGCAATGTACATTCATCACTCTGTATCCACAGATTTCACACTCGTGGATCCAAATAACCACAGATGGAGAATATTCTTTAAAGAATAACATAAAAAATACAACAGTAAAATACAAATAATAATACAGTATAACAACTGTTCATACAGTATTTACATTGTATTCGTTATTATAAGTATTCTAGAGGTAATTTAAAGTATATAGGAGGACATGTATAGTATATGCAAATACTATACCATTTTATATAAGAGACCTTAGCATCTACAGATTTTGGTATCTGAGGGGTGTCATGGAACTAATCCCCTGGGGATACCAAAGAATGACCGTACAACTTTTTCTACATGGCTTTGAATATCTTTCCTGATTTCTATTTTTCTCTTTTTTTGATAAGAAAGTATTATCTCCCTTTTCTATGTTCCCACTTGTTTGTGTCATTTCTGTGGCATATATTAGTTTCTTAAGTTGCATAAATTTAAGAAGATTCTTATTCTCCATCTTATTTTAAACTCTTAAGGAGTTTTAAGGAAATTGACTTGCTTAAACTATTACTGAAGGAATAACTCCTGATGTATTTTGGGTACTGTCAGGCACAGTTATGCCACAGGGTAGTTATAGCAGCTAAAAAGGAGCCTTATGTGAGGCTGGGGAAGTACTAACCCAGTCATAGACTCTTGATTGTACCAGGTCTGCTGGTTCTCAGCATTCTGTCTATAGTCCTTCCACAGAGCAGATGTTAGATAGAGGGTCTCTTAACTGAGAAAACTGGCAACAATAAGACCCATCAACTTTCTAAAACCCATGAATAAAGAACTGGTTGCTGAGCCATTAGCTTCCTGTGGTCAAGAATACTGCCTCCTAAGTTTGACCTACCACCAACTTTTTCTAGTTTAGGGTCTATTGAATGATTCACTAGGCTTTCTTGGAAATTACTCAAAAGCACTTGATGTCTTCTCTATTTAGAAAGTCATGGAATCATTAGGGTACATTTTGAAATCAGTCACAGAGACTAGACATAAAGCTGGCTACTTCAATGTGTGGATCTGTGAGACATCAGCACCACAGCTATGGATCTTTTTAGTGAAAAATATATTTTGGTGTAGTATATATGGAATTCAGATAAAATTTACTATCTATCTAAACTAGGCTTATAAACACCATGTTTCTTTCTTGGACAGATCATAAATAATTTCTTTTAGGCATATTTTTTTCCTAAATAGATGGTGGCAAAAATTCATAAAACTAGCTCAAAGGATTAAGAAAATGGAACTGTCATAATCAAGCTAGTAATAGCTCATAGTTCACCCAATTATAGATTGGCACCTTTTTCTCATTTTATTTTCTGGCCTGAGTTTGTAGCTTAACATTTCTCTTACTCAGTAATAGATCATAAACCCAGGAAGAACAGTGGATATTATCCATAGTTGATCCAGGGTTACTATATAAGACTCCCCCATTGTCTGATAGTATTAAAGAATAGATTCCTCTAACCTCACATGTCCTCATCTACTCTAATAAAGGCCATCTTTTGTACTTAGGAGGCAAACCACTGAAAATTATTCACCCAAATCACCTTTTTACTCCATTATTTAATAGTGTTTAAGAATATGAAACTTCAAGATAATTCTGGGTTGCAGGCAAGGGCAACCTCAAATTTTACTCATTACATAAAAGTCACTATTTTATTCTTAAGGAAGATCGATTTATATATTAGATCCAGAGAATTCTATGATTCCACATCCATATCAACCCATGGTGCAGATAATGGCTCCACTTCTGGGAAAGAAATCACAGCAACCATTGACTTTGACAACTTTCCTTTAACCAGCTACTGGCACTGCAGGCTTCCATAATTGTTATGCACAGCTCTGGTTAGCTGCTTTTTATCTCACCCACAGGTAACAGCCAATAAAAAATTTATTCAACAAGAAATTTGCCTTTCCCTGGTTTCTGCGAGGCACTAAATTTATCTCACAGTATTTAAGATGCACTTTAAAAGAATCTTAAATCATTCACTTTCAAAAGACCAGCATTTGGTAGGGTCATCTCAATTTTAGTGATATAAATTGTATCATACATGCAACTCATAAGGCCAGTCTTTTTCAGTTAGAAAATTAAAACCACCAACATGAGTTTAAGCACAGTACTTCTTCTATCTCATCACTCTCTTGATTCCCATTAAATATATATATATTTCGAACTCCAGGGTCTACTTCAAAAAGCTACAAATAAATCTCAAGCCAGTGCTAGTCATATTCTCTTCTGACTTTGAGCATCACAGGAAGACCCACTTAATATCGCAGCTACTGGGGACAATCCAACCTCAGAAAAATAAAATTCCTATTATAGTTAAGGAACCTGAGGAGAGTACATTTGTTGAAGAAAAAAATGCTGTGTTAGCCAGGCTCGGTGGCTCAGCCTGTAATCCCGCGCCTTTGGGAGGCTGAGGTGAGACGATTGCCTGAGCCCGCGGGTTCGAGACCCGCCTGGGCAGCGAGACCTCATCTCTACAATAAATCAAAAATCAGCCAGGCATGGTAGCGCATGCCTGTAATTCTGGCTACTCGGAAGGATGAGGCGGAAGGATCGCCGGAGCCCAGCAGGTTGAGGCTGCGGTGGCCGAGAGCGGCCACTGCACTGGATCCAGCCTGGGAGACAGAGTGAGACTCCAACTCGAAAAAAAAAAAAACAAAAAAAAAATGCTATGTTGAAGCACATTTTTCTAAAGCCTTCTCTGTGTTCAATTTGCTTATTGAATATTTACTATACATTTTCAGTTCCTTATTACAGATCCTTAATCATGGACCCTAAGTCTCTGGGGCTTATATTTCTTAGGCAGTTAACGGATCTTAGAATCAACACACAGAATCAAATTTAATCTTCTAATGCCTTCTAGATATTCCTTGAAATGGAAGAGTAGCAAATTCAAATCAATGATACATTCTTTATGAAGACAGTGTTTGCATAGTCAGCCTTAAAACAGTGCAAGTTCAGTAATTAGGGAAAATATCTGTTACATTGAGCAGAATAATCTGTGTTAGAAAATTACCAACTATTAGCTGAAAAACTTTGAAAATAACCCCACTAAACAAGATGAAAATTGTAAGGAACACCACGGTTCCTAAACCTGCTGATTCTTTCCAAAATGTAATTGATCTGGCTATTGAGTGCATCTAACACATATAAAAGACTCCAGGGGGTGGAGGGAAGAGTAGTACTGAGAGTGATCATTTTATTTCTCAGTCAAGTATATTTAGAGTATGTTTTTAGGTCTCTTTTAATAAATAAACACCTTATTCTATGAAGACAGATAATAGATTTTCTTGCAGGCAGACTGTACAGTATTATAATAAAGCTATTAAATAATCACTACTGAAAAAAGTGTGCTTCTGTAGCCTTGTAATTATTTATTTTTTACTTATATAAAGTAACAAGTGTGCTCAATATGCATATACTTCATTTTCTTTACTTATCCATTGATGGGCACTTGGGTTGATTCCATATTTTGGCTACTGTGAATAGTGCTGTAATATACATGGGAGAGCAGATATCTCTTTGACATAGTGATTTTCTTTCTTTTGGTACCCTGCAGTAGAATAGCTGGATAATCTGGCAGTTTTATTTTTAGTTTTTTGAGAAACCTCCATACAGTTTCCCATGGTGACTGTGATAGTTTACATTTCCAACAGTGTATGAAGATTCCCCTTTTACTGTATCCTTGCCAGCATCTGTTATTATTTGTCTTTTGGATAAAACTCATTTTAACTAGGGTGAGGTGATATTTCATCGTGGTTTTCATTTGCATTTCCCTGATGATCCGTGATGTTGAACATTTTTTCATATACCTATTTGTATGTTTTATTTTGAGAAACGAGTATTCATACTTTTGCCCATTTTTATTTATTTATTTTATTTTTCCTTTGATTCAGAGTCTCACTCTCTCATCCAGGCTGTAATGCAGTGGCACTCCCATGGACACCTCAGCCTCTACCTAGTGGGCTCAGGTGATCCATCTGCTTCAGCCGTCCAAGTAGCTAGAATTACAGGTGTGTTACACCATGCCCAGCTGATTTTTTTATTTATTGTAGAGACAAGGTCTGCCATGTTGCCCAAACTGGTCTTGAATCCGTGGGCTCAGACAGTCCTCACACCTCTGCGTCCCACATTGCTGGGATTACAAGCATGGGCCACCACACCCTGTCTGCCCCTTTTAAAATAGGATTATTCTTTTTCTTGAGTTGTTTGAGTTCCTTATATATTCTGGTTATTAAACACTTGTCAGATGAATAGTTTGCAAAGATTTTCTCTCATTTTGTGGGTTGTCTTTTCATGTTGTTTTTTCCTTTGCTGTGCAGAAAAGCTTTTAGCTTAATGTAATACCATTTGTCTGCTTTTACTTTTGTATTTTTGATGACTTATACAAAAAGTCTTTGCCTAAACCCGTATCCCAGAGTGTTTCCTCAATGTTTTCTTCCAGTATTCTCATAGTTTAGCATCTTAGATTTGTCTTTAATCCATTTTGAGTTGATTTTTTTATATGGTGAGAAATAAGTGTCTTGTTCCATTCTTCTGCATATAGTTATTCAATTTTCCTAGGACTACTTATTGAAAAGACTGTGCTTTTCCTAGTGTATGTTTTTAGCACCTTTATTGAAAATGAATTCGGCCTGGTATGATATCTCATGTCTGAAATCCCAGCACTTAGGGAGGTGGAGGCGAGAAGATTGCTTGAGACCAAGGGTTCGAGACTAACCTGGGCAACTTGACAAGACCTAGTTTCTGCAGAAAATAAAAGAAAAATTAGTCAGGTATGGTAGTGCGTACCTATAGTTACAGCTACTTGGAAGGGTGAAGTGGAAGGATCACCTGTGCCCAGCAGGTTGAGGCTGCAATGGCTGTGAGCATGCCACTGCACTCCAGCCTGGGCAACAGAATGAGACCTACTCAAAAAAAAAAAAAAAAAAAGAAAGAAAGAAAAATGAGCTTGTTGTAAATATGTGGATTTATTTCTGGGTCCTCTATTCTGTTCCATTGGTCTATGTGTCTGTTTTTATGCCAATACCATTGTAGTATATTTTGAAGTTATGTAGTGTGATGTCTCCAGCTATATTCTTTATGTTCACAATTGCTTTGACTATTCAGGATCTTATGTAGTTCCATATACATTTTAGAATTTTAAAAATATTTCCATGAAAAACATTCTTGGCATTTTGACAGGAATTGCATTAAACCTGTAGATCACTTTGAGTAGTGTGACTGTTATAATAATATTACTTCTTTCAGTATATGACCATTGAATTTGAAAGATTTTTTTTAATTGAACTGGATGGAAATACAAAATATCTACTTATAGGGTGGTCTCAGACTTGCAAAAGTAACTGGTATATTAGATAATGGAATTAATGTCCAAAATATTTTAGCATATTACAACAATGAGCTGAATCTAACAAGATGAAGCATAAACAGTATATTAGTCAAGATAAGTTAGGTTATGATACAGTCAAAAACAACTGCCAAATCTCATTTTATTAATCAAATAAAGGTTTATTTTCTGCTCATACAACATTTTAAACACATTCTTGTATAGGTATGAAGAAGGAGGGCACACTTTGTTCAGGGAACCAGACTGGCAGAGGGTTTATCTTAATACATGCTGAATATTAGAAAAAGAGAAGGTTGAAGTGAGAGTATCTTAGGGGTCTTTAAATATTTAAAGATTAGGTGTGGATTGGATGTGGTAATCCCAGCACTTTGGGAGGCCAAGATGAGAGGATTGCCTGAGTCCCCAAGGTTGAAACCAGCCTGGGCAACTTGGCAGACCTCATCTCTACAATAAATCACAAAATTAGCCAGGCACCATGACACATGCCTGTAGTTCCGGTTACTTGGAAGGCTGAGGCGGAAGAATTGCCTGAGCCCAACAGGCTAAAGTTGTGGTGGTGGTGAGCGTGCTACTGCACTCCAATCTGGGTGACAGTGAGACTCTGACTCAAAGGAAAGAAAAACGTTAGGTGTAGAAAATGGACAAAATTATTCTGAGCTTTCTAGTGGACAGAACATGGGTCATTGAAGAAATCATGTTTAAGTAGACTTCTGCTCAGCATGAGTAGATTATTTCCAACAATGATTTGTCTTTGTAAAGACTAAGTTCTCCATTACTAGAGATATTTAAATAAACTGGGTGATCACTTGTTAAAAATATTACAAAGGAAATTTAAATGTCAGCTGTTTGATTCTTTAATGACTATACCAGTTTTAATATTCTATCCCAGTATTATATCCTTTCTAATAATCATTGTATGTTAGATATTAATGTGCAACAAACCACTCCAAAATTCAGTGACCTGAAGCAATGAGTCCACTGATATTGTCTGCATTCACTCATATATATGTGTTCAGCTGGAGAGGCACCAGTGTTCACACATCTGATAGGATGTCTAGATATTTTGGGGGGGATCAGGGATGAATTGGGCTATGTGAAACTCATCATCTGGGTGGCCGGACCAAGCATGTATATATGACAGTGGCAGAATTCCAAAGTAACAAGTGAAAAAATACAAGGCCATTCGAATCCAAGGCTGAAACTTGCAACCATAACTTTTGCTGCATTCTATTGTGTAAAACAAATCATAAGTACTACTGAGAGTCAAGGAATGTAGAAATAGACTCTGCTTCTTCATGGGAGAAGTGAATAACTAAGGTCATTTTTTACACTCTAACATTATCATATATATGCAATTAATATTCTTTAAATAATATATTTTTTCATAATTTAAAGAAAATTAAATGTTATTTCATACATTTGCCTCCACTTACAACACAGCATTCTTTGCATTTGAAATAATAAAGAATAGCAATTGCCATGAAAACATCAGACTCTCATTTTTGGTATTGACCCAATTACCTCTGTTACACCACAGGATAAAGAGTAATTTACTTTCCAGATGAGTGAATAAAGTGTTCTGCAAATTTAAGACAGGAGATATTTCTGATTGGGAGTTACCAGGGCAGGCATTATGGAAAAGTTGACATTTAATCAGAATTTAAAGTTTAGACACAAATTTGACATTTGGATATGGAAAAGAAAATGCATACCAAGGAATGATACCAAAATTTGGATAATATCATAGGCAAGAAAATGTTTGGCAGTAGTGTGTCAGAGCACATGGAGGAGAGAAGTGAAAAATGGGTTTGGATGTAAGTTAAAAGTTTAAATGCCTGACTAAATATATTCAATGCATTAATCTTTGAATAATATATCTATAACTTGGAATACTAGTGTCTTGTGAAAAGTGATTCCGGTGTTCTGGAAACATAGTGGTCGAACAATAACTACTGGGCGATGATAACAATGAGAGAGAAGAAACTGATGAATCTAAATTTACAAGACTGTGTAATTTTCACTAACCAGAGCAGAGTCATCTGCCAAAAGATAAGAAACTTAATTAAAAAAAAAAAGTCTCCGGAAGCAAAAGCACTGAGGCATAGCAGGCATCTTTTTTTCCTTTGAGAACTCTTATACAACTCTGTCAACCATGATAAATATCACTGTAACTCTTGCTCATTATCTTGATGCTTGCTGTAAGGTGCCAGGTAGAAAAGGTTAAAGCTACCACCACTGTCCAGAATGATCTGTGCAAAACTTTCATACAAGGTGACTCCATCTGCCCCCAAATCTTTACATATAAAGATCTCTTCAGAAAGCAACACTTGAAACAGTCATTCCAGAGTTACAGAGTGACAACTACAGAATCTTATAATTTAGGAAAATTTTCAAGTGTAATGACAAGAACTATTTAATATCAAGTGTGGGAGGTACAAAGCTATAAAACATGAGCCAAGGAAACCATGGACTGTACATTGCAGATGATCCTATCTGGGTCAAAGCTGAGACTCAGATTTGTACAAGTGATATCTGTGAATACTCTGTCCAATGTGTAGTATTTGTCTCTGGTTTACACAGAGCCTGAGGAGATTAGAGTGCTTGGACAATGCCCACAATTGGGACTGAGATCTAGACATGTACGGTGGAAGACTGAATAAGTAGCAGATAAATTAATAGGCTTAGAATTTAGGAAGAACAGTAGGGTGCCTGTGAAAAATCTTATCATAAAGGAAAAAAGGGCCTGAAATGGCCATTCAGACTCAGCAGTAATAGATAGACATTAGAAGAAAGGAATTCTTATTACTCTGAGCCTCTTGTGTGTGTTTTAAGCCATCCTGACCAAGCCACCCTGGTTATTTAAGTAATTTCAAAAATTAAAAAAAAAGAAGTGTATTTGAACTTGAGCTGTTTCTTTGGGATCTAAGCACAACTGCTAAGATCCCCTCTCTCACTAATTGGGTGCAAAGAACTCAAATGACACAAACTAGAAATAAAACACTAAGAGCAAATAATATCTTCACTTTTCCCATTCAGTCAATGGAAGTTGAAGAGAGGAAAATCCTATATTGTTTCTGAGTAAAAGACAGATAATAGTGTAATATTTTGGCAAATGTGCAGAACTTAGAATTACAAGGCCTAGTTTTAAGTCTTGATTTCATCACTTATTAAATGTGTGAGTTTGGACAAGTCATTTAACCTGTGAGTCTTAATGCCCTGTTTAAAAAATGTAGATTATACACTGGGTGTGGTGGCTCACACCTGTAATCCCAGCACTTTGGGAGATAGAGGCACGAGGACTGCCTGAGTCCAAGGGTTCAAGACCAGCTTGGGCAACTCGGTGAGACTTCGTCTCTACAATAAATAAAAAAATTAGCTGGGCGTGGTGGTGCGTATTTGTGGTTCCAGCTACGTGGAAGGCTGAGGCAGAAGGATCACCTGAGCCCAGCAGGTTAAGGCTGAGGTGGCCGTGAGCGTGCCACTGCACTCCAGCCTGGGTGATAGAGTGAGATTCCAACTCAAATAAATAAATAAAGTAGATTATACTCATAATCACATTATAATATAATTACAGGATATTTTAGTGTGTCTCAACTTTAAAAAAAAAATCTAACATACATTATAGAAAATAATGGATTGCTTGAAGCCCAGGGGTTTTGTAATGCATTATAGAAAAATTAAAGCTTTGCTCATATGATCAAAGGTTGAGTTTCCTGGGACTGAGGAATTTCTTAGCATGCAGAACTTTGATACTAAAACCAGGAACGTTCTGAGCAAATTGAGACGAGATGCCACTTTAAGGAGTTCTGGAAGAGTCTGACTGCCCCACCAGGACACTGTAAGGTTTTTTTGTAAGAAGATCAGCGTAACTATAGAATATATGCTACATATATCACTAGAAGGTCTCATTTAGATAATTAAGTTAGGCAATATACTTCCACCTACTTCTACTGGGCTTCTGCTAGGCAGCTCCACACTCCAGGCTTCAGCCTACATGAGTGCATGAATTCAAGCTTGGAAAAGTAATTGCCTACTCCAATCCCTTACTGGGCATATTTCATTAGTAATAATTTTTTCCCCCTTGAAAATAGGAGCGTCGTATCTCCAGAATCCAAAGTAGAGCTCACCTCTAGATAGACAAAGCAACAGGGAAAAGAGGGTCCTCAAAAGATAGAACAGGGAGTTTATTTATGAACTGAATTGGTTCATGAGAAGGAGAAACTTGTAGAACAGAAATCTGTTTTATTGTCCATTTGAGGAAGTAAGTAGAGCTCATCAGGGACTCTTTTCTTTCCTAAAAATTTTGATGTTTGAATAAAAATGTGGCAATTACTAACAAACTTCTTTCCTTTCAATGTGTATTACAATGTTTTCTCTTTTTAATATTAGCATTCTTATCCTCTCAACTGAGAGCAGCCCTTTTTCTTCTCACTATCGCAAAATGAAGCATGTGCAGGATTTTATTTCACTGTCTTTGGCAGGAGAGCCCACTTTTTGTTGGAGTCAAAGCTGGGCACAGATCTCGGCACTGCTTAGAAACTTGATACTTCCTGCATCACACCATTAAGCATCTCCTTGCTGGCAATGTGTGTTACTTATTATAATTTAGCTATTTCATGCTCCACTATTGAGTGGGCTACAATAGAACTGTCAAGTAAACATGATGATATAATAATGTCTAAGTTTCACTAGCAGTCAAATTATATGTAAACTACAAAACCAGGCAGAATGAACACGGTAAAATCTGACATGATAAAAATATCAATGAATTTCAGTAGAGAAGAAAGCTAAAGGAAGAAGATTGTATTATTTCAATCAAAATCAAGTGAGCATACACCAATTGTCAAAGCACTGTTCATTTTATGGGTCTTTTTATTTTTTTGGAGCAGGGATGCAGATGCATAAGACCATCTCTCTCCTCATGCATGTTAGATTTAGCTAAGAAGATAGTTAAAAGGATCAGACAGACAAGGGCCATAAATACCAGAAGGAGAAAAACAGGTGGCCTCATGGCTAAAATATATCTTAATAATCTCCTGGCACATAAGATCCTACTTCTGGCATGAACAATCACTTGGATAGGGTACTTAGTGGTCCAGTATGGTGAATGCATTAGGCTCATGGGGGTATTATTGGAACATAAGGATTTTAAAGATAGGCCAGTAACCCATTGGGAAGGGACTTAACCATCAGCTAAGAAACATGGAGGTTTTGCTTGTGTTTTCTAGCTTGACTTTCTTTTTTAAATTTTTTATTTTAAATATGTAGGGTACAATTCAGGGTTAAGTATACAAATGCTCATTATGCAGGCACCCTTGTTGATGAGGTGTGCCCCTCCCTCCCCTGGCAGTTTCCCACTACTGCCAATCCCTTTCTTATATCATTACCATATGTTCAAGGTCCATTTATGAGTGAGAACATGTGATACTTGGTTCTTTGTTTCTGTGATACATCACTCAGTATTACAACCTCTAAGTCCATCCAAGTTGCTGCAAAATTCATAATTTTGTACTTCTTTATGGCTGCATAATATTTGATCAATCATGTATATGTACCACATTTAAAAAATCTAGTCCTCTTTCAATGGGCAGCACGGTTGATTCCATGTTTTTGCTATTGTGAATAATGCTGCAATAAACATCTGTGTGCAGGTATCTTTTTCATAGGGAGATTTGAGTTCCTCTGGGTATATTCCTAGTAGGAGGATTGCAGGGTCATATGGGAGGTTGATTTTTAGACCTTTTAGGAATTATCACGCTGTTTTCCACAAACTAACCTGCTTTCCTAATTCCAAATATCTGCAGGATATTTTGGTTCATCATTACGGCTGTAGTACACTAGAAAAAGTACTAGAATCATAGGAAGGAAGAGAAAGAGTAATGTATACCTTCTTCTTCCCTTAGATATTATGATATCATCTGCATATCCTGTCCTTCTTTAAGCAAAACTTCCGTTTTAAACAATCAGAAGTGAGCAAAGGAATTTATACAGTGGGCTATAAAAAAAATTCTTTGTTGTATAAATATTGAAGTGGAAGGAATATATTGGAAACTAGACAATTGGATGACTTTTGGAATACAAATGACAGAATAGGACTATTTTGTCATAATAAATGACTTCAGCTTTAAGCATGTTCTGCTGGGAGAAAATATGAAATGGATAGTCAAATAGAAATGTTGGGTAGAACACTAGGAGCGAAGGACAAGATCATGGGTAAAAGTTTAGAACTGGAATCGTGGTTTGAGATTCAACTCTACAGGAGTGACAACTAGACAAAAATGGCATAGACAGAGTATAAACACCTAGATAGAATGATTAAGAAAGAAGGAAGTCAGGCCCAGGGGCTCACACCTGCAATTGCAGCACTTGGGAAGTGGGGGTGAGAGGATTGCTTGAAGCCCAGGGGTTCAAGACCAGCCAGGGCAACTTGGTGAGAACTCATCTCTACAGTAAATAAAAAAAAATTAGCTGGGTGTGGTGGTGCATGCCTGTTGTTCTAGCTACTTGGAAGGCTGAGGCAGAAGGATCACCCGAACCCAGCAGATCGAGGCTACGGTAGCCATGAGCACGCCACTGCACTCCAGCCTGAGTGACTGACGCCAACTCAAAAAAAAAAAAAAAAAACCCAAAAGAATACTAGTACAGCTTCCTAACAATACATACTATTTTGTTCTTTATGTCAAGTAACAGAAAACTACAAGTTATGCTTGTGTCATAGGCACTATGATAAGCTGCAGATCACTTCAGGGCATTCTTGACTTACTTGTGTTCCAAGAAAATGAAATTACAAAGATCCAGAGTTGTTCACCCCCCCCTTTTTTTTGGCTTAAAACTCAAAAAAAGAATCATGATTTTTAAATCTGGTATAATGTCTGGAATAAAATTGTAGCTAAATAGCTATGCAACTGTATAGTCAATGGAAAAAATTTCCTAAATTCTCTAAAATGATTATTTTTCATCTGTATAAGGAAATAATTACAATTTCCATCTCATTCAGTTGCTATAAGTATTAAATAAAATGAGGTATGTGAATGTTTAGCACAATGTATGGTGCTCCTTCTGCCTCAGTCTTCCAAGTAGCTGGAACTACAGGCATGTGCCACCATACCCAGCTAATTTTTTTGATTTGCTGTGGAGACGAATTCTCACCAAGTTGCCCTGGCTGGTCTTGAACCCCTGGGCTTCAAGCAATCCTCTCATCTCTGCCTCCCAAGTGCTGTGATTACAGCAAGTACCAAGTACCGGTAGTTCCAGGTACTTGGAAGGTTGAGGGGTAAGGATCACCTGAGCTCAGTAGATAGAGCCTGTGGTGGCTGTGAGCGTGCCACTGCACTCCAACCTGGGTGACAGAGTGAGACTCCAAATAAAAATTTAAAAAAAGAAAACTAATGTTCATTAAATGCTGGTCATTAGTAATTGTTCCATTTTTAAAATATGCTTCAAGGTTGGGCTTGGTGGCTCAGCCTGTAATCCCAGCACTTTGGGAGGCCGAGGCAAGTGGATTACCTGAACCCGCAGGTTTGAGACCAGCCCAGGCAACTTGGCTAGACCTTGTCTCTACAATAAATCAACAATTAGCAGAGCATGGTAGCGCGCGCCTGTAGTTCCACCTGCTCGGAAGGCTAAGGTGGAAGGATCGTGGGACCCCAGCAGGTCCACGGTGGGATGGCCATGAGTATGCCACTGCACTCCAGCCTGGGCGACAGAATGAGATTCCAACTCAAACAGATAAAATTAAGTTAAAAATAAAATAAAATATGCTCCAGTGTCTATATTTTTTATATATTTCTGATGATGAATTTAGATTTTAATGAACAAGCTATATTTTACTGAATACTAAATTGCAATACTGTTTCAAAGGTGAAAAATCCCCAAATCTGCACATTTAGAATGATCTATGATGCATCAGTCTAAGAGGAGCCAAGAAGAGCTAGTGTGAGTAAGAGGATAGCCTCACAATTCAAAAGAAAAGCTCAGTTGATTCATGCTCAGTGGATTGTTGTAAAAGCTCTTTGATTTATATTTAATCTCAGGGTTATTCTACAAATTGAATAACAGGAACATTAAGATGGCCAATATGAATGCAGAAAATGGAGGTCTTGGACTTGCATGCTAATCATGAGGCCATGATTTACTGGCAGGTACAGGTACATATTTTGACAGCGGTAGAAGACATCCTAAGACCAGTGATTTTGTTCAGCGGAATAGTAGATGGCCAATTTAATAATATTTATTCATTTAATCTTATTGCAGTGAACTGAGAGAATTAGTAATAACTGCCACAATTTCTCTTATATTGGGAATAAACATCTCAATGTTTGTTTTTATAAGTTCTGAGTTGTTTTCTTCTTGTTTTTATGTTTTTGTGTTTTGTTTTACATTAGATACAGTAAGCCTTTTGTCAGTTATTGTTAAGAGTCTGCTTTTTTTCCTTTTTTGGGGGGGGGTCGGGCGCAGTGGCTCATGTCTGCAATCTCAACACTTTGGGAGGGATAGATGAGAGGACTGTCTGACTCCAAGGGTTCAAGACCAGCCTGGGTAACTTGGTGAGACCATGTATCTACAATAAATAAATAAATAATTACCTGGGTGTGGTAGAACATACCTGCCATCCTACCTAGTTGAAAGACTGAGGTAGAAGGATTGCTTGAGTCCAGCAGTTCGAGGCTGTGGTGGCCATGAGCGTGCCACTGCACTCCAGCCTGGGTGACAGCGTGAGACTTTGATTCAGAAAAAAAAGAAGTCTGACTTTTTCTAACCAGTTACATGTCTGTCATGGAGGGATTTGTGATTTTGCTGAAGTACAAATTTTATGTTGATTATACAACATTCTTATTTCCATGCTGCCTTGCTTTCTACTTATTAGGAAATTACATATAATGGAGTCATATTGTTAGTTTGTAAATCCCTACCTGCGTGTGTGTAAATGTCTGCTGTTCAAGATTTGTTTTTTTTCTTATAGCAGATAATCTTTAACTCCAAAAGGGCTAAAATGAACCCAGGCAAGTGACTAGCATGTAATCCTCAGTAATTTCACTAAAATGAACTTGTTGATTTCCCTATTTGGTGCACTCTAGGATTCATCCCGTGTGATAGTAGAATCTAGAGACCTGACTCCCTTGACTTGTGCCATTATAAAATCAGGGACAGAAGACCAGAAGGCATACAAAGAGATTACCTGAGCCAGTCCTTGCAATCAGAGAGAGAACATTTGAACAGTTGTGGCCTCATACTGGAAGATCTCCTAGCGAGGAGATTTCAGAAGCTCTCTCCTTCTCAAACACATTCTGATAAATAATTACCTTCACTGTCTGAATAAGATTCTTTTTATCAAGACCAGAGTCCTGCTTTTATATCGATTTCTCTCATTCTGTCTTCTGTCCTTAGAGACAAGTTTCATGAAACAGAGTTCCCTAGCTATTAGTAAGAAAGATTTTCTGGATCGTCGTCCATCCCCTTCTATTGCTTCCAGTACTAACTAGTTTATTCTTTGGTTAACATGCTTTTTTGTTTCTATTTAATTTATCAGCTCTCTGATCTCTTACAAGAATGTATTTCTTAAAATTCTAATCTGGGTTTGAAGTCGTTCCACAAATAATTCCTTATTAAAACTCAATAAGGTAAAGCATGAAGGAGAAATCAAGAGATAAACAGATATTGAACAATCCAAGGTTTCTGAGTTTAATTATAACAAATTAACCTATTTTTCTGGGATAGGTGAGAGAAGAGAACTCTAAATAAAGTTATGCCATATTTTAGGATTTTCTTCTCTACTATCTCTCTCCCTGGATAATGATCCTGCAAAGATATCTACATCTTTGCAAATTCTAAAACCTGTGAATATGCAATTTTACATTTCAAGAGGAATTTGCAGATATGATTAAGTTCAATATCTTAAGATGGAGCAATTACCCTGGGTTATCTGAGAGGGCTCAGTATAATTTCAAAGATTCTTATAAGAGAGAGGCACCAGTGTCATTGTTAGGGAAGAGATGTGATGATGAATAGGAAGCAGAAGCTAGAGTAATAAATACATGGAAGAGGCCACTAGCCAAGGACTGCAGTCAGTCTGAGCCTCTAGGAGCAGGAAACGACAAGGACACAGATTCTTCCCTAAAGTTGCCAGAGGTACACAGCCTTTCAGAGACCTTAATTTTAGGACTTCTAATCAGAACTGTAAGATTATAAATTTGTTTTGTTATAAGCCACTAAAACTATGGTACTTTGTTATAGCAGCAATAGGAAATGAATACACTCTCCCTCCATTTAAAAAAAAATGGGTCTAAAACATTTTTAAACTTTTTTGCCAGAGCACTTTGGATCTTCTGGAACACCCACTGTTCTTTTCAGTTTCCTGTCTTCTATCCTACATAGGATGCTTTATTTTATAACAAGAACATCTTGTGCAATTCACTACTATTGCTTGCTGAGGATTGGGATCACTTCTATAACCCATTTAAAAGGAGCTATTACCATTATCTGCTAGATGCTTAATGCTGTGCTAATTATTATTTTAATGTATCCTCATCTCTAGGAGGTTACATTCTCTCTTGTAATCATAAGTTGAATCAACTTGGAGAGTGAAGTTACTTGTAATCTAAAAAAAACCTATTATTATTTTTAAATTAGAAGATATGGAAAAGACAATTTTTTCTAGCTGAAGATGTATGTTCTCAGAATGTAATTTATAAGCCTATCTGATTGTGGAACTTACAGAACAAATAATTTAGCTCTAATATACAACCTGAGGAATATAGTTACAATATTGTTTTGTATACAAGAAATGTGCTAAGAGAGTAGATTTTAGGTGTTCTTACCACAAAAATAAAAATAACTATGCAAAATGATGAATACCTTAATTTGCTTGACTTTAGTAACTAATTTACCTTGTAAAAGTATACTAAAACACTGTATTATAAGTCTTGAATATACATAATGAAAGAAAGAGAGAAAAGAAGAAAGAAAGGAAAGAAGGAAGGAATGAAAAGAAAAAAGTCAAAGGTAATCATAATTTAAAGTTATACTTTATGTGTAGTTAAAGTTTAAATCATGTGTAACATATACATATGCAATTTAAATAATCTAGCACTATAAATACACTTAAAATATTTTTATATTTTGTCTTTTAAAAATATTATAGTAAGTATGCAGGCATATAATTTTGGCTTACATAGGATAAATCATATATAACATTTTCCTAATTATGATGTATGTCATTTGCTACTCCAATGTAAACCATGTTAAAACTATTTTCTTCATCTCAGCAAATATGGCTTAAGGAAGTCTTTGTGTGGATACAATAAATAAGTGAAAAATAAAAAAATAAATAAAACATCCATGTTAAAACTAAATCAGTGAAAAGCATGTGGCTAACAGTTAGATGAGGACAAGTGTTCTAAGAGTCTGCAGCCTCGACTGTGTCAACTCAACTGGGTTTCTAGAACCATCAGTTTCTGGGGGACTGCTTTCACTAAGTAACCATGGAATGTACATTTTTAGCACTGTGTCGAATGCTGTGGATTAATGTAAACTACTTGGGTTCAGTTTTTTTCAGAATGATCTAGTTGACATGAAGAATTGGAAGAAATGAGACTACCATAGTTTTCAGGCATAAAATAATCAGAGGCAGCTCTAGTTTTAGAATAATCTCATCATACTATTTTGTAATTTGTTGTTTTTGCTAATAAGATATCAATTAGTTTACCTTTAGGTTTTGATACATCTTATAATATTGTAAAATAATTTTTATTAAAAATAGAAAATATTGAAAAGAATAACTCGAAATTACTTGTAAAATCCTATTATGCAGAGATAACTAGAGTGAACAATTTGTGTGTATTATTTTAAAATTAAAATTTCAAAGAAACTCAAGAGTAACATAAGTTAAAAAGTCCCCTTCCCTCTCCCTCTCCTAGTATCCACTTTCACACTTCCAGCAATTAACCATTATGTACAATACTCTCCCAGAAATACTTTAAAGTAATATGTGTGTATGCATATATAAATATAAATAAAAGAACATATAGGCATGGCCAATAAGCACATGGAAAAATTCACATCATAAATGCACAAATTAAGACCCTTCAAAAGCCAAGTGCAGTGGCTCATGCCTGTAATCCCAGCACTTTGGCAGGCAGAAACGCGAGGATTACCTGATCTCAGGAGTTTGAGACTAGCCTGAGCAACATGTCAAGACTTTGTTTATAATAAATTTTAAAAATCAGTCAGTTGTGGTGGCACATGCCTGTGGTTCCAGCTACTTGGAAGGCTGAGGCGTAAGGATCACCTGAGCCCAGCAAGTCGAGACTGTGGTGGCTGTTAGCGTGCCACTGCACTCTGGCCTGGGTGGCAGAGTGAGACTCCAACTCAAAAAAACAAACAAAAAAACCCTCCCAAAGATACCACCACATACCCACCAAAATGGCTAAACCAAAAAAACTGACAGCAAAAGAACTGCCCCATGGATAACAGGGGAACTATCCCATTAATAGTGAGACAGATAAGTATGTGACAAAGCAAGTATAGTAAAATAATAATACTAATAATAGAATATAGGTGGCAAGCATAGAGTATTTATTTAAAATTTCTTTCAACTGTGCTGAACGTTTGAAAATTTTCATAATAAGATATTGGAAAAGTATGACTCGAAAAGGTATTTTAATACCCAATCAATTCTCAGTCTTTTTTTTTTTTTCAAGTTCTTGGCTATTTTCACTTGTTTACATTACCATTCTCGAAAAAATATCATTTTGCAATTTGTTTGGACTTTTGTTTATTCAGATTACTGTGACAATTTCATCAAATCTCAATAGTTGAAATATATTTATGCAATTTATAATTTTATATTTACATGTATTGTATAATTTGTTGCTTGATATTGAATAATTTGGTTCCTTGTGTGATTGAAATTTTGTACTGACTTTTGTTCTAATTGGTTCTTGCTAATACAAATGCTTTTTTGTTTAAAAGTTTTCAACTTCCAATTTTAGTAAGCTACTAAACAAAAATGGATCATGCTGCTCATTAACATCAGGTGGGAAATTTTTCTCTGTAGGCAATTTGTTCTTGGACAGCTCAGGTATAGCTTTCTTCCTATGCTTGATTATTTTTGAGGTAATTTATGATTTCTATAACCCTAATATGTCTATTAAATTCAACAGCAGCGTGTCAAAAACTCAAGAACTTTAAAAAACAGAGTACTAGGATTAAATTAGAAAAAAATAGAGAACCCAAAGTAAAGGATAAATAAAATGTAATATAAGATACATGTCTGACAAGTCAAACATTTGGAAGGACATGAATGAATCTTGCCATTTATAACAAATACTGTATCTATGCAAACAACAACAATCACTGAGAATTGATAAAAATGATAAATAAAATGGAAAAATGTTAAGGATGTGGCTGGAACATATATATCAATTTGATCACCTATTAGCCTACTGTTAATTCAGAAGAAGGGCAAGTATGATAATTCCTGCTGATAAAACTTTTGCCACAGGTTGGATAGGCTAATGGCTCATTCAAATAAATAGAACAAATGGCAAGGAAACTTTTAGAGGTAGTCCAGCTGTTGAAGAAGCACCAAAGGGCATGAGCATTTGTATAAGAGTGTTTCAATATATGAAAATTGCCCTTCTAAAAAATCCAAAAGAATATTTGGAAAACTATAGTTATTTAAACAGCTTTAATGGACAGATTCTCAGGCCTATTTGGTAGAAATGTATCTAATGGCTATAAGCTTAAATTTCTCTGCGTCATTTTGAATTTGTGCACTAATGGAATTATGAACAGCTTTTTAGTACCCAACCTCTTAAGCATGGGATATTCTCCATGTAGAAAAGTTATTGATTTTTTTTAGTACCTTGCACATTATTGGCCACCTTCCTAAATTCTCTTGTTGATTGCAACAGTTATTCAGTTGACTACTGAAGTTTCCAGAGGGCATTCTCTGGAGATAATGGCACATAATGGTACTTAGAATTAAAATCCAATGCACTTAAATATGACCTGTAAGACGTGGTCACATTACTACCTCAGTCCCATCTCAAGCCTCTTTTTCCTTTATTCACTGCATCACCTGCCATTCTGGCCTGTTTTCATTCCTTAAGTTCTGAGAATTGCAATTTCCAACCTTTGGGCTTTAAACTTGCTGTTCTTGCTGCCTGAAGTGCTCTTTGGCACAATTATCTCCTCTCCTCACCAGCTTCTCTCCATACCACAGATCTCTGCTTGTGAGACCCTTCTTCAAGAAACTTTTTCCTGGCTCTGTAGTTTATGTTAGGTTCCTCTGCTCTCTTTCATAGCAACTGGTGCTTTTACTTCAGGGATCATTTCACAGCTTGTGAATCTGTCTTTTATGTGATAAGGAGTTTGATATCTATCTCCTTCCCCACAAGGTTGTAAGCTTCATATCAGCAACGATAATATCTCTTTTTTTTTAATTGCTATATCCCTAAACCTGTCATGCTGCTTGGTATATAGTAGGAACTCCATAAATATTTCTTTAAATATTGAATGCTATCAAAGTGGGTTCCTGTTTCTTTCAGATAAGACCTTGCTCTCACATTTCTATTTATAAGGAGAGAAAAAAAGCTTGTCTCTATCATGATATTCATGTCTGATAGTGACTGAATAGATTTTCGCTTGAGAAACATTTGTGTGTAAGAAATATGCAACATGTGAATGGAATAGAGTTTGTCTAGTGATGGAATTCTCAGACATTAAACTACAGGGTGGTGAGAGGAAATAAATGAGAAAACAAAATCATTTAGCTCATAGCACACAGGTAGTTTTTATTGCAGTTCCACATTTGGTGAAAGACAAGATTTACTAATATAAGCACAGCATGGAAGGGGCATAGATATATAAAAGAAGATGGCTATATACTTTGGAATATTTCCAGAAGTATCATTACTCTCATTGTATACAGTACTAAACCATATATACTCCCATTTCCTCTTCTTTAATTACGAACACAGGTAAAGCTTTCTTTATTTTTCTTGTTTCTAAAATGTCTTATTTTTCTGATGACAGCTATTTCATTTGAACAAGCTATAGGATTTTATCTGTTATAGTATGCATCCTGTACTTTAATCTCTTTTGGACATTAGAGATGGTGCTTGGAAGGTATGGTATTATGTGTGAGAGAACACTACAGCAAAGATGCATCAAGTAATTTCTTTTTGGTAAGTTTCGCAGCAAAGTCTCTTAGAAATCCTCATTCTTTCTTAAATGCTAATAAATAAACTGGCCTAGCCAATAATAGGTCAGTGTGCGGATGTCATGGGAGTGGCAAAGAATCGCACAGATTGGGAGGCCAAGGTGAGAGGATTGCCTAAGCTCAGGGGTTCGAGACCAGCCTGGCACCTTGGAATCTGCAATAAATTAAAAAATAAGCCAGTTGTGGTAGCATGTGCCTGTAGTTCCAGCAGTTCCAGCCTTGCAAGACTTAGGCGGTAGGACCACTGGAGCACAGCAGGTCAAGGCTGTAGTGGCCGTGAGTGTGCCACCGCACTATAACCGGGGCGACAGAGTGAGACTTTAATTAAAAAAAAAAAAAAAGAATTGCACAAAGAGTAGACAAAAAGAAAAGGTTTATTATCCACTTTCCACAGACAGATAGGGGGCCAAACACTCACCAACAAGCATGGCATCCAATATGAAGGGTCAAGCTATTTAAGATTTCCTCAAGGAATTATTCTTGAGCATTGACTCTGGGTGTTCTGGCAGTCAGTAATGGAAGGCCCATTACCATAGATTGAGTAATCCCTGGCTTTCATGGCTAGAGAGCAAATACTCAGAATAAACTAGTTAGGAGGAACTTGCTGGGGGTTAGAAGAGATTTTAAGAAACTACACCCTTAGAAAGTAAAACCTCGGTTTTATCCTTGTTAATGATTATAAGGTGTGTCCCTGGAAAAGTATGACAAAGCTAAGCAGTGTTAAAATGGCTGCCACTATGACTAAAATTACTCTATTTTGACTTTTCACCCTTTCACATATATAACAATAATCTGAAGGTTGTTTGCCTAAAGATATAAGTCACTGTTTCTGCCAGGATCTGAACAAGAAACACATGGCACCCATAAAAAAGAGAATTTAGATTTGTTTACAAAGGGACTATTTGCAATGTATCTATATTGTAGGTATCTAGGAAAATCACAAAAATGCACATATACATTATATACAGTAAAAAAAAATTACGATACAATTTGATGAGTTTTATCAAATGTACACATATTTGTATAAACCAGCAGCACAATAAAAATTCAAACACTTCCAGCATTGGAAAACATCTCTCTATGTCTCTTTATTGTCAATCTCAGACCCTAGGCTACAGGCAGTCACTGATCAATTTGCAATCACTACAGATTAGTTTTGCCTGTTCTTGCATTTTTATAAATTAGGTAATACAGTAAGAATTCTTTGACCTACGATTTTGTGCCATGCCACAGCATCATAGGTTCTTTGACTCGACCCAAAATAGTTTCTTAGAGCAGCCAGCAAAGTTTTAAAATGAAGTTTATTAGTGAGAAGCAGAGAGGGAAGAGAGGAAGGTAGAAGATTCCTGCCAGAAAGGCTTGGCATGGGCAAGTCTCTCAAGAAAAAGAAAGACTGCTTTTTGCTCTTAACTAAAAAACCAGGCATATTTTCACAAGCGATATGCTGAAGAAGGTGGGGCACAGGTAACTGCCTCTCCTGGAGAGATTAACAACTTTCCACCTCTGATGGAAGGAATGGGAAGAGGGATGGGAAGAGGGATGATCCCACTCTGGGACACATATTCTGTCTTTATAGGAGACCTGACAGACTTTTCCAATTCACAAGTTCATGAGATAAAAGGTGGTCTCATTATAATTTCTATGGCTTTGGTAGGTTAAGGGGTGATATTCAGTGTTCCACTTTTGATGGGGAAACTGAAAGATTTTTAGTAATTATTATACTTAATCATGAACTGAAAGGTTGGACTATCCTATTTTTACATCTGAGGGGATTTTCATTTGATTGGCAGAAGGAGTGGGGTAGACTGGTGAGTCCACATTCCAGTATGGCCTGCAGCAAAAATGTAATAAGGAAAATGTTTGAATGTTTCCCAAAACCTGCCTACAAGAAATTTTTCTATCTATGCCTAACCTGTACTAGCCACCCAGTAATAGCTAACCTGTACTAAACTGTACGAGCTACCCTACCTCAGCTGTTTTTAAAAAACTTTTTAATTTTAAAGATGTGTGGTACAATTCAGGGTTAAGTATACAGATGTTTATTATGCAGGTACCCTTGTTGATGAAGTGTGCCCCTCCCTCCCCTGGCATTTTCCCACTACTGCCAATCCCTTTCTTATATCATTATAATTGTTCAAGGTCCACTTACACGTGAGAAGGTGTGGTACACAGTTCTTTGTTTCTGTGATAGATCACTCAGTATTATAGACTCTAAGTCCATCCAAGTTGCTGCGAAGTTCATAATTTTGTCCTTCTTTATGGCTGCATAATATTCCATCATGTATATGTACCGCATTTTTTTTATCCAGTCCTCTTTTGATGGGAAGCATGGTTGGTTCCATGTTTTTGCTATTGTGAATAACGCTGCAATAAACGTGTGTGTGCTTATCTTTTTCATAAAGTAATTTGAGTTCCTCCAGGTATATTCTCAGTAGGGGGATTCTAGAATTGTATGGAAGGTAGATTTTTTGATCTTTTAGGAATCACTGCACTGTTTTCCACAGTCTACATTCCCATCAACAGTGTAAAAGTGTTCCCTTTTCACCACATCCTCTGTTTATTGAGTTATTGATCATGGCCATCCTGACGAGTTAGGGAGTATCTCAGTGTGATTTTTTGTTTTGTCTTATTTTGTTTTTAATTGATATTGAAAAAATTTTACTCATTTTTTGTACTGTTTATTCAGTTATCATAAATGGAGAAGTTATGCACTTATGACCAAAATTAAAACACAAAACAATTCCTGTGATGCCTCAGACTTCTTTGTCTTGTACCTTTGTAGTCAAGCCCTCCCCATTGGCAACCACTATGTTTTTGGTCCTTACAGACTTGTTTCCCAAAATGTCATACAAATGGAGCAAAAAAGCATGCAACCTTCGAGTTCATCCTGCTTCATTTAGGATAATACATTTGAGAGTCATCTAATTTATTGGGTGTTTCAATAGTTTTATTACTTTGCCATATTTCATTGTTATTCATATGGTAATACAAAAGACTGCTAATAGTTAAACCAATTTCAGAAAAGAATTGCAAAATTGGAAGACTTACATGACCTAACTTTAAAATTTACTATAAAACTACAGTAAACAAGACGGAGTCGAATATGCATTTCTTTGATGACTAATGAGGCTAGGCATTTTTTCACGTATCTATTGGCTGCTCATATTATCTTCTTTGGAGAAGTGTTTATTCATATCTTTTGCCCACTTTGTAATGGGGCTGTTTTTTTTTTTTTTTCTTTCGGCACATTTGAGATCCTTATAGATCCTAGATGTTAACCGTTTGCTACATTTACAGTGGCAAATATTTTTTCCCAGTCTGTGGGTTGTCTCCCTGCTCTCTCAATGGTTTCTTTGGCTTTGTAGAAGCTTGTCAGTTTGAGGAGGTCCCACTTGTCTATTTATCTCTTATGGCACAGGCACGTGGGATTTTGATCAGGAATTGATTCCCAGTTCCAATATCCATAAGGGTGTCTCCTGCATTTTCTAAGGTTCTGAGGTTTTACATTTAGGTCTTTATTCATTTAGAGTTGATTTTTGCATATGGTCACAGGTAGGGGTCTTGTTTTAATCTTCATGTGGTCAACCAGTTTTCCCAGCACCATTTACTGAATAGGTTCTCCTCTCCCCAGTGGTTGATGGTAGAGGCTTTGTCAAAGATAAGTTGGTTAAGAAATTGAGGTTTTGCTTCCAGAATCTCTATCCTGTTCCATTGGTATACATGCCTGATTTTATACCAATACCAGGCTGTTTTGATTATTGTAGCTTTATAATAAAGTTTAAGAGTGTGATACTCCCCCCCCCCTTTTTTTTTACTAAGGATTGTTTTGGCTATTCATGGTTGTTTATGTTTCCATATGAATTCCTGTATTGCCGTTTTCAGGTCTGAGAAAAATGTGGCTGATAATTTAATGGGTATTGTGTTAAATCTGTAGATTGCCTTGCGTAGGATGAACAGCTTAACAATGTTGATTCTTCCAATCCATGAGCATGGACTATTTTTCCTTTACGAAAACTAAAAAACAGTGCTCAAAGAAATCAAAGATGACACAAACAAATGCCTCAGCTTCTTTAGCTCAGGATAATGTTGTGGAATGTATTAGTAGATTATTCCTTTTTATTGCTGAGTAGTATGCCACGTATGACTATATCACAGATTATTAATCCTCTTCTGAAACACACATGTAATATCCACATTAGTTATTTTTTGTTTACTATTTTTAATAAAGCTTCTATAAACATTCTTGTACAAGGCTTAATTTATGAAGTCCTATAAATTAAGCCTTGTACAAGAAAAGAATATATATCTATATTAGATATATAATATATATATTATATATATAGACCTACAATCCATTTGTCATCAATTTTTGTGTGTATTGTACGGGTATGAAATAATATTTACTTTTGTCCATATGTAATTGCTCTGGCATCATTTATTGAAATTACTAACATTTCTCAGTGGAATTACCTTGGCGCTTTCTTGAAAATGAGTTGACTTAATATGAATTAGACAATTTCTAAACTTTCTGTTTCATTCACTAATGTTTGTAGTTCTTTATGCCAATATCACATCATCAGCTTTATAATAAGGTTTGAAAATCAGTAATGTATTTGTATAACTTTCTTACCCTTTTTTTCAGGTTTTTTTTAGTTATCCTAAATAGTCTGAATTTCATATAAATTTTTGCAGTCTCTACCAAAAAACCTTCTGGGATTATGACTGACAGTTCATTAAACCTCTTGCTCAGTTTTTGGTAGGTTGTCACCTTGAAAATAATGAGAGTTCTAGTAAGAAGATCTGGAATATTTCTCCATTTACTTTTTTCTTCAGTTTATCTCTGTACTTCCATTTTTGTGATTTACATTGTACAGTTATTTCATGTATTTGTTAAATTAATCTCTAAGTATTTTATGGTTTTGGATGCTGTTATAAATTTATCTTTATTTATTTATTTTTTATCTATTATTTATTTTTGAGTTGGAGTCTCACTCCGTTGCCCGGGCTGGAGTACAGTGGCATGCTCACGGACATCCCAGCATCGACCCGCTGGGCTCTGGCGATCCTTCTACCTCAGTCTTCCAAGTAACTGGAAGTACAGGTCCACTCTACCACGCCTGGCTAATTTTTTTTTTCATTTATTGTAGAGACGAGGTCTCACCAAGTTGCCCAGGCTGGTCTCAAACTCATGGGCTCAGACAATTCCCTTACCTCAACCTCCCAAAAGGTTGGGATTACAGGCTTTAGTCAACATGCCCAACCTATAAATGTGTTTTTAAAATTTGATTTTTAAATTTTTTTATTTCTCATAATTAGAGATTGAATTTATTTTTGTAATATTGATTTTATATTCTTCAACCTTGCCAAAATCACTAGTTTTCATAACATTTTTACGGATTGCTTAGGATTTTTTATGTATATAACCTTGATGCCTGCAAATAGAGATAGTTTCATTACTTCCTTTCAATGTATCTGGGTTTTATTTCTTTTTCTTGTCTTAATGCACTGTCTAGGATTTCCAGGAAAATGCTAAGTAGAAATGATGACAATGAATGTTAATATTCTGTGAATAATTTTTGTTTCTGTAGTCATGAGATCATTTGAGCAATAGCTTTCTTTTCCACTAGCACCTTTGTCCTCATAAAATAAATAGGGAAGTGTTCTTTCTTCTATTTTGTGAAAAAGTTTGTTTAAGAATGAGATCATGTTCTCCTTAAGTGGTTGAAAATCAAAATAAAATTTTCTTCTATACAAATTATATCTTCTTCAGGAATATGAGTTTTCTACCACTCATGAGTTGGGTCGTTTATGTAATAAACTCTCATTTATTTGTGGAGAGCTTTTCTTCACAGAAAAGCTTTTGATTTTTAATGATTCCTTTGCTGTTTTAACTCATATTAATAAAATTGAGCAAATGGTTTAGTTCAGGTGTAATTTAATCATTGTATTCTCAACTGTAACTTAATGTCCTATTATCCCTAGGAGTAAAACTAAAAACAAGTTGATTAAAATCAGTTTGCACTGAGAACATACCAGCTTCTTTAAACAGAATAATTAAATATGATCCTATCTTAGCCATAAATTCTTTTATGAACTAAGCAAAATGAAGTCTGGACTATAGGATAACTCCAGCAGCGCCAGAGTCACACAGTTTGGAACTGTTTTCTCTCAAATAGCATCATTTCATAATTTTTTTTAGAAATGTTCTTGCCGGGCTTGGTGGCTCAGCCTGTAATCCCAGCACTTTGGGAGGCTGAGGTGAGTGGATTGCCTGAGCCTGAGGGTTCAAGACCTACCTGGGCAACTTGGCGAGACCTCATCTCTACAATAAATCAAAAATTAGTCAGGCATGGTAGCACACACCTGTAGTTCCAGCTACTTGGAAGGCTGAGGTGGAAGGATCACCAGAGCCCAGCAGGTCAAGGCTGCAGTGGTCGGGAGCGGCCACTGCACTCCAATCTGGGTGGCAGAGTGAGACTCCAACTCAAAAAAAAAAAAAAAATAGAAATGTTCTCATGTTGCCTTTTTCCAGCTGTGAAAAATTGGGGTGTATGTGCTGATACAGCAGGTGAGAATGGAGATAGTCGTCTTGATTTCAGTTTCACTAAGATGCCAATTGTGCCAAGTTCACAAACATTGAACTTAAACTCATTTAGAGGGAACCCATATAAGATTCAATTTTCTCTTTGCCAAATCCTTTTGCCTAGCTGAAGTGTGTTGACCCCACGTGTTTCTGTTTGCACTTGCCAAGCGCAAAATCCAGTGGTGGTGAGAAGCAGAGTGATTTGTGCCTTTATCTTTCTCAGCTCCTCAATTCTCCAGGCCTTGACCAAACTTCATTACTTCAGCAGTGGTAACATATTTCTTTTCTACCATTTATTTTCTTGCTGTGGCAGAAATTAACTTACCATGGAAAAGAAAGCCATTTATCAGCCCTGGCTAAGGAGAGACTGAAGAGGAAGCAAAGTTTCAAAACAAGCACAAAAGAACAGAAGCCATGGTAGCCAATCTATCTTCAGTTGCAATATCTTATTTGCCCACTGTACCTAAATATAGTAAATCAAAGATGCGAGGTTGTGAGGTGAATCTCTCTTAGTGCCAAAAGAATCCTCTTTCCTGTGTTGCTAATATCAGCTGTACTCATATGTTGCTTAACAGAGCCTGGTTCTCAGTGAGATATTTTGTTTTCAATACTAGTTTATTAACTAAGCTGTCAAAACACCTCCTTATGTTATTTATTTTAAAATTACATTTGATGATATAACAGCCAGGAATTTTTGAAATTCCTAAATCCTATCTCTTCATTAGCTTTTCTTTATGTGGGATTCCAAGTTGTCAATGCAAACAAAATATTACTTTCTTACTACCCAGACCAATGTTCTGGCAAAGCAGATATAGAACAAGTAGGTGAGCCAGAGACCTCAAAGCATCTCTACTTCCCTATAAATATCAGGTATAAATATTAAAAACACACCATGATTTTATTGGTTTCAATGGACTCTCAGCTTGGGTATTCAAGTGAAGGGAGAGTGATATCACAGGGTAAGTGTGACTTGAGTCCACCACCCCCTCAACTTTCATGGAATAGAAATTAGGGGGCAAGTAGAAGAGAGAGATAGAAAGGAAGGCAGGATAATACCACTATGTGAATGAATAGCTACTACATGGAAGCTTTATGTTTTAATCCAAAATGATGGTAGACTGTTAAAAACATAGCTGACATTACATCTTGAACTTGACCAAATAAAGTAGAGCTCTCTACTCTTGGGGAAAAAATGAGGTTGTAGTTGAATGGAGAGGAAGTTAGAGAAAAAGCCATCTTTTTCCCCAAAATACTGTTAAGACCCAGAGACTTCTATTGTTCCATGAGAAGATATGCGGAAACTGATAGTAAGAGGTTAGAAATTATAATAGTGAATTGACATTGCTCTTATATTCAAACTCATGATCAGTAGACTAATCTGATTAAAGAGGGGTATAGATCATGTGGCATACACCACATAGTTATGAGCAGTGGTTATGAAGTTTTAAGATCACACTTTAGTTTGAGAAACACTATACTAGTGTTGCTCACTGTAGTTTGAGAAACACTAGTATAGAACACATTTTTAGTGCAAAAAATAATATGTCTGTCATATAGAGTTTCTCTTTCTTCATCCCTTAGATAAACATGTACATTTCAGGCTTGATGTCTACTCGTTTGTTGTTTATATTTGTATAATGTGCTGTTTCGTGGCAACTTTGTGATATCATGAACTGAAACATCCTGATAGGAATCTGAGGAGACAGTTCAACATTCTTTTTAGCCACAATCTTCAAGGTTACAGATCTTTTTCTCTACTAAATTTTATAATTCTAATAATTCATATTCACATTAAGACCAGAGAGAATGAAAAAACTATTTGAGCCTATAAAACTATCAAAGCTATCTGTTATGAAAGTCTGACACTGAAGAATAAATTTAATATTATCAAATAGTACCTTAAAAGCACGTATATAATATGGATGCAATATTTGTGCACTAAGATAATAAAATCTAATATTAAGTTTTTGGTTCATCATTCAGTTATACTTTCTACCTTGCTCTATGGAACAAAAAAATGAACTGTTAAAATTCACCATATTGCCGGGCCTGGTGTTTCAGCCTGTAATCCCGCGCCTTGGGAGGCTGAGGTGAGTGGATTGCCTGAGCCCGAGCGTTCGAGACCCACCTGGGCAACTTGGGGAGACTTTATCTCTACAATAAAAAATAAAAATAAAAATTACCCAGACATGGTAGCACGCGCCTGTAGTTCCAGCTACTTGGAAGGCTGAGGCGGAAAGATTGCAGGAGCCCAGCAGGTCAAGGCTGCGGTGGCCGGGAGCGGCCACTGCACTCCGGTCTGGGCGACAGAGTTAGACTCCAACTCAAAACAAACAAACAAACAAACAAAAACCAAAAAAACTTACCATGCTATAAAAGAAGCATAAATGCTGCTGATACTCATCAGTTTAATGTGAAAAGAGATTAATATTCTTTTCTTTTTTGTGTGTTGGAGTCTCACTCTGTCGTCCAGACGAGTGCAGTGGCACTCTCTCGGCCACCGAAGCCTCGATCTGCTGGGCTCCGGCGATCCTTCCGCCGCAGCCCTCCAAGTAGCTGGAACTACAGGCGCGCGCTACCACGCCCGGCTGATTTTTTTGATTTATTGTAGAGATGAGGTCTCGCTGCCCAGGCGGGTCTCGAACCCGCGGGCTCAGACAATCCACTCACCTCAGCCTCCCAAAGCGCGGATTACAGGCTGAGCCACCGAGCCCAGTGAGATTAATATTCTTTATCAAGTAAAATCCAATAGCACTAAGATTGATATTATCAAACTACCTTTAAGCTGTCAGGCTGGATATGTGATTGGGTTTCCTTACCTCCAAATGAATACTTTTCTTTTGTTATATAGCCTATAAATCTGAAAACTTAAGTGTTTCAAAGGCATTTGGAAGAATGATTTTGAAAAAAAGCTTTATGTAACAGTAGAGACATAGTTTAGGATCATACCCTACACATGTGTAACAGGTAACACACAAAAAACATTATTCCCTGCAGGTACAATTTTATAAAACACCACCACGACTAATGCTAGCACCAACAATAAAACAAAATGATGATGATGGTAATAGTTACCTGAGGGACTATATGTGTGGACTGGGATAATGAATACATCAATCTATTGGGTTCTCCCCTAATAATACCTAAAGAGCTTGTTTGCAACTCAGGATTTTTAAGAACACACACATATACACAAATTGGCTAAGACAACTTTTTTTTGAGTCAGGCGCCTCACTCTGTTGCCCAGGCTTGAGTGCAGTGGCATGATTGCTGCTACTACAGCCTTGACCTCCTGGACCCAAGTGATTTTCCCGCTTCAGCCTTCCAAGTAGCTGAAATTACAGGCATGTGTCACCAAGCCAAGCTAATTTTTTTTTTTTTTTGTAGAGATGAGGTCTCAATAAGTTGCCCAGGCTGGTCTCTTATTCCTGGGCTCAAGTGATCCTTTCACCTTAACCTCCCAAAGTGCTAGGATGACAGATTTGAGCCACTGTGTCCGGCACTAAGGCAACTTTTCATACTCTGGGAACATACTACATGCAGCTTGCTTTATAAATATAAATATAAATATAAATAATATAAATATAATAAATATAATGTCATCATCACATAAAAAACAGATATAACTACATTATAGTGCTACCATGAGCCACTCGTCTCTCCTCACTAAGAGCTTAAAGGGAGGCCTTAAAACAACTCAGAGGAAAAGCAGAATAGAGCAGAACAAAATCTTATTTTTTACTTTTGCTTCAGTGTGCACTCCCTTCTGTGGTTCCATTTTCTGATAAATTAATCTAAACACAAGTTTTTAAGCATAATATATAACATCTCAGGTGTTATGAATTGTTAAATATAATTTCTAAATAGTATTCTCTGCCCCAGTAATTATGATATAATACATAATCATTACTATGTATCTGACAACCAAAATAAGTGACTGAGACATAAGTCTTGGATCACTGATATTTATTGAGGCAGCTTGAGGGCATGCCCAGGAAAAACACAAGTCACAGAGGCATTTGTGACTTTTTTTTCTGAAGAGGTTCTCAAAGGTTTAGTATTTATACATTTCTCTTTAGAAGGGGTGGGGCAGTAGTAAGATGGATGATTACATGCTTGTAAGACTTTAGCTAGTGCCCAGTAAATCTACAGTTTACATAAGATAAAGTGAATATTTTAAGAAAAAGGGAGAAAACAGACTTCTCAGGGAGAGGTGAAGGAAGGTTAATCTCATGTTGTCTTTGTTCTGTACCTGGGAAGATAAGCTTGTTGTCTTTTGAAAGGACTGTTTTCTGTTTAGCTTTTAGGGGGAAAATATCCTGTTAGCAAGGGTGAAGTTATAATAAGGTGTGTCTGATTGCTCATCTCCTCATGGATGTGAACTTAGCTTCCAAGGTTTCTCTGGGGCTCCCTTGGCAAAGAGTAGGTCTATTCGGTCAGCTTGGGGCTTAGAATCCTGTTTTTATTCCTCATATTCATAGTTATTACTATGTATCTATCCTCTTTCTGAGTTAGTGAAATGTAACAGCTATGCTATTTCATTGCAAAAAAAAAGTAATCTTTCATTATAACAAACTCCTATAATATATTGTGTGTGGGTAGGATTATTAAACATCCTTTCTCTTCCTTCCTCTTTTTTTTTTCTTTTTGTTTTCTTTAGTAGTTTGTGGCCTTTGATCCTACAGGAATTTATGATTTGGAATTTTAAAAATATGCAGTTTTTTGCCCGCTGTTTTTATTTTAAAAATAATAATTATACCCTACTTTCCTCCATCTTTCCCTTTGATTTTTATCATAATATTTTTCTTTTGAGCAAAAATATTCAAGTCTGTTTTCCAGCCATAGTAAATCAAGTGTTTGATCATCAGGCATGGTTTTCATGCTGTAGAATCCTGTATTTAATGGCTCATTGACTGTAAGTTGACCATGTAAAACTATTTAAAATGGATTTGTTTGTTTGAAGTAGGATGTAGGAAACCCCTGTGAGGAAATGGGAGCTTCTTCTTCCCCATCTGTTCTCTTCTCTCCACATAGTCTTTCCTTACCTAAGTCAGAATAGCCATCACGAGTCTCACAGTGACACTTGGTTTTCTCATGAATAGCTTAAAAATAGATGGATTTTAAAAGATGGAATCCAACAATTTTTAAACTATTCCTGAGGTATCTCAAATTACAAAGCAAAAGACATTGACAAATATGCAGACGAGTAATACCCTGTGTCTAATAAGTAGTTTTTAAAAGAGAGAACTGTGGAAACAAAGAGGATTAAATAAACAAAAATTCCAAGAGGGACAAGTCTTTTTAAGTCGCTAAATTGAACACCTACTATTGTCTTCCCTGGAAATAATTACTAATTCTCAGTATGAATTAAGGATGAGGCTTTGTTCACATACGGAAGAAAGAAAAGTTAACAAAATTTCTGTGCAAAACCTGCACAGTGTTTTATAAATTTTAGGCACCCAGAATCCTGTCTGATTTTCCTATGGTCTGTTTGTCAACTTTGGGGGTCATGTTGAAGGCCAGGAAGCTTTATAGGGAATTCTGATCTCTTTCCAGAGGGAAGTCTGACCTTTTCCCACACTTTCACAGAATTAAGGAAATAAAATCTCACTTGAAGACAGCTGTGCCTCAAACGCACAGGTTGTTATCTTCCTAAGACATTTGCCAAATTTGTAAATAGCATGGAATGAAAGGCTGCACAGCAAAACTCAAGACATACAAAGGCTGACATCTTCCATAATCATTTAGAAATAAGAAAGTAGAGGGAAGCCTCCAGGTCCTTTCTTGCTCTTGTCATCTCAATAAATCTTTCTTTAAAATAAATAAATAAATAGGTAGAAACCTACTAGTCTTTCAGGCAAAAACCTGGAACTGCCTGAAAAACAAGAAAAAATCAGAAATGAGCAAATTCTCACTAAATCATCAACTCAGTCAATGACCAGTCTCAATCCATGAATGATTAGAAGTGATTATCACCCTCACATACATCCCATCTCCTTTATAGAAGAAACAGAGTACCCTATTCAAAAAAGATAAAATCAATGAGACTTGATGCTTCTTTTTCTTTTTTTTTTTTTTTTTTGAGTTGGAGTCTCACTCTTGCCCAGGGTAGTGCAGTGGCACACTCATGGCCGCCGCAACTTCGACCTGCTGGGCTTAGGCGATCCTTCTGCCTCAGCCTTCCAAGTAACTGGAACTACAGGCCTGTGCTACCATGCCTGGCTTATTTTTTTATTTATTGTAGAAGTGGCTGGTCTTGAACCCCTGAACTCAGGCAATCCTCTCACCTAGACCTCAAAGTGTTGGGATTACAGGCTAGGGACACTGTGCCCGGCCGTATGTTTTCTTCATACACAATATGCACATACAATAAAAAAAAATGACTGGACATGTGAATATGCAGGAAATCTGGCCAATAGTCAAAAGAAAGAAAATAAGTAAATAATCCAATATTGGATTTAGTCTGCATCTACAGACTTTAAAACAACTATTAGTAATATATTAAAGGATAGACATATAAATGTACTGAATATGTGAATATACAGAATTGAAATATATGAAACAAATTATCACTCTGGACCTGTAGAACATATACTATATAGTATTAAGTCCTCATTGGATGGGCTAAGCAAGATAAGTGACACAGAAGATACTATAAATGTAAACGGAACTCTGAAAGAAAAAAGAATAATAGTTTTTAAGAAAAGAGAGCATAGGCAATATGTGAACTACAATGAGAAATTCTGATATATGTGTAATTGTAATCCTAGAAGGAGAGAACAACAACATACAGCAGAGAGAAAATCAACATTTAAAGACAAAATAAGCCAAGTGCAGTGGCTCACGCCTATAATCCCAGCACTTTGGGAGGCTGAGGCAAGAGGATTGCCTGAGTACATGGGTTCGAGACCAGCCTGGAAAACTTGGTGATACCTCGTCTCTATAATAAATAAAAAAATTAGCCAGGTGTGGTGAAACATGCCTGTGGTTCCAGGTACTTGGAAGACTGAAGCAGAAGGATTACTTGAACCCAGCAGGTTGAAGCTGCAGTGGCTGTGAGTGTGCCACTGCACTCCAGCCTGGGCAGCAAAGTGAGACTCTGACTCAACAAAATAAAATTAAAATTCAAACAAAATAATCAAAAATTTTCCAAAAGTGATAAATGACATTGAATTTAGAGATTCAAAAGTATAACCGTACCCAAGCAAAATAAGAAACAATCACACCAAAGTTCATTATAGTCAAGTTGACCAAAGAAAAGGAGAAAAATTTGAAAGAAGTCAGATACAGTCTCTTCAAAAAAGAATAAGATTTAAAGTTGATTTTTTAACAGTGGCTTTTGAAACTAGAAGAAAATAAAATGATATCTTTACATGCTACAATTTTAAAAAACACCCTAGAGTTTTATACCCAGAAAAAATATCCTTTAACAAAAACTGAAAAAAATAGATCAGTAGCATACCTTTACTACCAAAAAACACTCAAATAAGTTATTTAGATTTAGTTTATATAAAGAGAAAGCTGTGGAAGCAAAGAGGATTAAATCAACAAATTTCAAGAGGGACAAGCCTTTCCAAGGTGCAAAATGGGACACCTATTATTTTCTTCCCTGAAAACAATGACCAATTCTCAATATGGAAAGAAAAAACAATTTCAAGAACCATGGAATTTCAGGCAAAACTAAAAAGTACCCGAAAGGCAAAATATATGAGTAGTTATAATAGAATATTGATAGTTAAAGGGAAATGATATTATATGCAGTTTATAACATATGTAGCAATAAAATAAGCAATGTAAATGGAATTATGTATTATGTTTCATTCATTGTTCAGAAAGCAAAAGTACTAACTTCAACTTGACTTTAATAAGCAAGGATGCATGTTTTAATATCTAGAATACCACTATAATAAGATAGATAATACATAGAAGCAAATAGAGGAGAAAAATGGAATAACAAAATAAAAACATTTTACTAATCCGAAAGAAGACAAAAAGATGGAAAAGGAGAACAAAAAAAGAGATGAGGAATAAATGTCAAATATTAATACATATTATAAGAATACTTGTTTTTCTTTTATTATAGTAATATAAAGTTAATAAATGCATTATTTAAATCTAGAGGTCAGTTTATTTAAATAAAAATGTTAAAAATGATACCAATTGTGCATAGATGGTACTAGCTCATTAAATATTATAGGGGAGTTGAGAGAATATTTTCTGAATTTAGGCAAACTAGATCTAGTCCTGATTATGCTATTAACTATCTGTATAAGCCATGAATAGCAACTTGCCTTTGCAAAGCAAAAGATGATTTTTCAAAGGTTTTCTTTAATAAACACATATTATTCTTCAATCATGTTTTGTGGAAATAATTGCTATCATTTGACTTGTGTGAAGATGTATACAGGCTATTTAGGGTTAGTATATTGTTTGTGTTAAAAAAATCAAAAATAAATTTATTCACATGGTGAATTTATAGAATTGAAGAACATAAGTTACTGAAATGAAATTTTAGAGAATATGAATAGACCATACCATTCATGCATGATTTTATGAATAATATTTATGTATTTTTGAGCATTTAATATATGCTAGTCTTTGTGTTATACAAGGCATAATGAGATGGAAAACACACACACACACACACATACACACACACACACACACACACACACACACACACACACGACCAGTGATTTAGGCAGTAATAAATAATGGAGTAGTGCTAATTCCCAGATTGAATAGTGGCACAATGGGAGGAACAATTGGTTTTGTTAAGAGTGAGACATTGATGTCGTCACAAATGATCATGCACGTTAGCTTGTCTTAAATATTAAATAGCTTACCTAACTGGGGAAGAGATAGTTAATCTGTTTTGGAAAAAAAAATTACAAGTAGATTTAAAACTTTAAAACAGGCATAAAACTATCTTGAAATGAATTACTTAATTTTTAACATTATCTCTGAGATGCCGACTGCACATTTCCTTCACATGAATTGTTACATTTGATTTAGTTTGTTTTTAGACTTATTCTGTTCAAAGGTAACTGATGCTAATAAGAAAGTTCACAAGAATGCAAGTAAAATTGTTTTCTTATGTCAAGCTTTTTTAGTGTTTCTCTATTTGATCCATTATCCATTTGCTCTGTAGTTTACATCTTTCACTGAAAGTAGATGGAGAAAATAAATTCTGCTATATACTTGACACTTGGAAAATTATGTCCTAAGTCACAAAATAATTGTGTGGAATCAATCAAGTATAGAAAAACAAATATTTTGTCATTAGTTAATAGCATATTTTAGCATCCTAAGAACAAATTTATCTTTTAATTTTACATCACAATATAATTTTTCTCAAGGCAAATAATTTGTATTATGATTTTTATATTCTAACTGAAAAGAAACCCAACCCTACTGTGAGAAAAAAATTATTCATGAATTGTAGTAAGGATGGATCAATACCCTCTTTTTTATAAGAATAACTTAATATGTTTGAGCTTTTGAAAAAAACCTTGATTATGTAGTTGAGAAATAAGAGTGTACCTTTGGCTTACCCATTACTTCATGTAATTACCAAACTATCATGTTCAATGACACAAGAAACAGGATTGGTATCAATTTTACACATGAAAGTGGATATGAGCTCACACATTCATTTCCTGAGAGTATTTTTTCAAATTAAAATTAAAGCAAAAATTCTCATATTTAATAAAATCTAGTACTACCTTAATATCTCTTCTCTCCATCACTATGCCTCTACTCAGTTGGCCTACTACCACAGTTTTGGGTCTATAGTCATGAGATTCTACTGCTTAAAATTCCTTAATGACTTTCCATTGCTCTTCAAATAAAGATGAACAACATTCATAAAATGGTCTGATACGTTTCTATAACCCTTTAGTTCTACTCTTTGAATTCTAGTTATATTAGATTTCAGTTTCTAAAATGTGCTTAGCTTTCTCTGACACTAATGTTTTGTCTCTGATATCCCCTCTGCTCAGAGTGGTCTTTCTACCCCTCTTTGCAAAATTACTTTTATTAATAACGTGGAATCTCAATCAGCTTGTCCTCAGGGAAAACTCTTCTGATCTCTGTGACAGCCTGAATTTTTTCTATAAAAATTTCTTACAGCACCCTGATCTTTACACCACTCAGTCACGTGTATTTATAACTTTAAATAATTTGATTAATGTCTTTTCTCTTCACTAGATGATGAGATTTAGCAAGATCCATGCTGTGTGTTTTCACCTCCCACTGACTCCTTAGCATCTAGCAGAATGTGCTTGGTACATAGTAGGATTCAATATATAATTATCTCATCTTCTTATATCACTTAAACTATATAATTATCTCATCTTCCTATATCACATAAGCTAAGTGGAAAGTCGTCACATTTGAAGTTAATTCCAAAAGCATAAAAAGGCACAAACTGACCTTGTTTTGGATAAATCCCAAAATTAATTACTCAATTTTCTAGTTGTGATTATATAAAAATAAACTACTTGTTGAGCTTATATGATGGCAACAGGCAAATAATAATTATATAAGGAATTTTATTTGTTGTCAATATATACAATTTTAATAGAAAAATTACATTAAGATATTTTATTATAATGATAATTGAATACAGCAAGCCATATGTACGTATGTATGTATTATGTATTTATTTAAAAAGCAGGATTTATTGAGAGGACAGAAAAGTTCCCAGAGCAGGAGGAGACCCCAGGGGGCTGCCCCACATTTATTTTTTAATGAATTAGTGAATTAGGTGAGTGATACTCTTCTATGCAATTTGCAAATATTACCTTATTTAATCTTCATAGGAGCAACTGTGAATGATATTCAAAGCCAGGCTGCCTGATTTCAAAGCCTAAACTCCTCCCTTTTTTTTTTTGAGTTGGAGTCTCATTCTTGCCCGGGGAGCACAGTGGCACACTAATGGCCACTGCAGCCTCGCCCTGCTGGGCTCAGGAGATCCTTCTGCCTTAGCCTCCCAAGTAGCTGAAACTACAGGTGTGCGACACCACGCCTGGCTGATTTTTTTTATTTATTGTAGAGATGAGGTCTCACCAATTTGCTTAGGCTGATCTCAAACCCTTGAAATCAGGCAATCCTCTTGCCTCAGCCTCCCGAAGTGCGGATTACAGGCTTGAGCCACTGTGCCCGGCCAAGCCTAAACTCTTAATAATTATACTACTGCTTTGCTGTGGCAATTTTATGTATATAATATTAGCCATCACTTGTTAAGCACCTATTATGTGTCAGATGTTCTGCTAAGGTCTTTATGTACATGATCTCACTTGATTTTCATAGCTGAATAGGTATACATTATTATCCCAATTTATTAGATGCCTTCTTTGGGTTATTGCAGTTATTGGACATTTAAAATTGATGATTACAAATAAGGAAAATCAGTAATGCTTAGATATTATTGCCTTTTTGAAATACATATCTCAAGAAAAAGTTCAAGCATATTCTTCCATTGTTATCATTTTCAAATTCTCTAGCAACAACACATGTGCTTACACAACACTGTTTTGCTAAGACTACGTTAAAACTCGGGACTATTGTTGCTTTGAATTTTGGTTTTGGTAAATGATAACCCTCCCTCTTACTAGAAACTGGCTTTAGGTAAATGATATCTTTTCCTCTTACTAGAAACTGTTACTAGAAAGTTTAAAGATAATAAGATAGCAAGAGCATCCCATTACCTACATGAGTACTGGTCATCTGTATTCACATGAGAAGATATAAGAAAATTTGTTTTTCTTTTGTTCCACAGGTCAGTATCTGGAATTGGAGTAAAATGTATAAAAATGGTTCAGGGGATTCTGTCTCCTGGATAAACATTCCCTGGGCACACAAGGGAGAAATGAGATAGAGGATGCGGGTGTTCACTTGCCTGTTCCTCTTCTATTTAGAATTTTTAATAAAGTAAGGCCTTTGATGATATCATTTTTAAAAACTCAATTTATTTTAATAACACTTTCAAGAAAAACAGCACCTTCATAGCACCAGTTGCCTATTGAATCTTTTATAACTATTAGGAAAATGATCTCTAAAAAGTAATAACTGCTTCTTAGACACTATTAGAAAGTTTTAAGAGTATGTTAGGGTGTGGAGCTATGCCTACAAAGGCATAAGGAAAGAGACAGTTGAAGCAATTTTCTAGATCTTTTGAGCAAATGGAAACAAGACATCAAGATAATTTGATTTAAAATTTAAGTTTTTAACTAAAGAAGTTTCTTGGTCATAAGTCAATGTTAGTTTTGGTAAAGTTTGTAGGATCATGTTTCAGATAAAGTTTTCATAAAGAGGAGAAATGCCACCAGCAGCTGTTTCATTGTGGCATCTTAATTCTTGATGCCACTTAATATCGATTTTGGTTTAAAAAAATTGTATTTTCGAAATAATTATGCAAAGGATAGATGTGATTTAGATAGTTTGGGAAAAATTTTAGAAACTCCTTATGTAACATTACGGGTCAATAGTCTTAATTTTAATTTTTTGGTTTAATTTTAGCTTAATTTTTGCGTTTGTAGAGCTTTAGGGACTGAACTGATTCTATAAAACTATCTAGTGAAGGATTGCCTTACTCATAGGCTGTAGGGTAATGTGTAAGGTCGAACTTTCAAATGTTGTTGTCCCTTCAGGTAGTTTAAACAATCTTGTGGGTTGGCTAATACTGCTATCCCCAATACAATGAAAACAAAACTGATTCAAAAGTTAGCACAACCAAAATGTGGCAAAGCCAAGACTCAAAAACTCAGAGCCTACTAACTTGAAAGGCATTGTTTAAAAGAGAATTTTATTTAACAAAAATAAGCAATTCATATACATAATAAAAATTCAAAAGGTATAAGAGTACATAGTAATAAGTAAATCTTCCTTTCTCCTCCATGTCTGTTCACTCATTCTTTATACTTAGATGAGGCAACCATTGTTATCCATTTACTTGTAACTTTTTTAGTTATATCCTATGCACTTCAAGCATTTTTATGTATTTTTTGTGTGAAAAATGGTAGAATATCATATACTCTAATATGTGTCTTTTTAAACTTAATGTATAGCAGAGATTTTTCCATACTAATAGATCTGCCTCATATTTTTTAGTAGCTATATAGTATTCTGTTGTATAATGTACCCTAATATTCATGAAGGATATGAGCTTTTCCCATCATGTTTTATTACTAATAATGCTTCAAAGACTATTATTATTTTTATATATGCCATTTAATAATTTTGTTTAGGTATATATTTTGTATATTGTAGATAGTTAAACTTTTTAATTCAACCTAATGCTATATTATTTAAACTATTTATACTTACTAACAGGCTTAGTTCTGTCATTTTTATTTATTTTATGTCTTATTTTTATAATATTTTCTTTCATTTTTCAGTCTATAATTTATTGCACTAATTTGGAAAATTGATCTTTTTTTTTTTTTTTTTTTTTTTTGAGTTGGAGTCTCACTCTGTCGCCCAGACTGGAGTGCAGTGGCCGCTCCCGGCCACCGCAGCCTCGACCCGCTGGGCTCCGGCGAACCTTCCACCTCAGCCTTCCGAGTAGCCGGAATTACAGGCATGCGCCACCACGCCCGGCTGATTTTTTGATTTATTGTAGAGATGAGGTCTCGCTGCCCAGGTGGGTCTCGAACCGCGGGCTCAGGCAATCCACTCACCTCAGCCTCCCAAAGGCGCGGGATTACAGGCTGAGCCACCGAGCCCGGCTGATCTTTTTAATTTACAATGTACTTCTCTAATTTTTGAGACATTATTTATGCATTTCCAGTGATAAGCAATGACAAAATTAGTTTAATCCACATTAGTTTACACCCTCAATATTCTCCACTACCCAACTGGAATTTTATTATTATTCTACTTTTAAATGTTCTTCAATTTCTGTACTTTTTATATACTTAGCTTTTAACACTAGCCTTGCTCCTGGCTGTAAAAATAATAAACAAGTCAGTATACTCAAACCACTTCTTACCTTCTGTTTCCCTTCTCCTCCCAACTTTTGTCAGCTAAATCATTTTTGCATCATCAAAACGAATAATATTTACATTGTTGTTTTCAACCATAATGTTAATATACAAAGTCTTTGTCTTTGTGTGACGGTAAAATTGATTCAATATTCCTTTCTAGTTCTTTTGTGATAGTTTTCCATTCAGTACGTGGTTACTTGAAATTCATCTGCTACTACTTCCATAAACGGCTCATGTAAATTGTATTCCCAACATATTTTTTAAGTTTGTTTGTTATCTTTATAACTGAATAATATTTTAACTAGTTCATTAATCAGAATTCAATGTAGTATAACAAAAGCCAGGGTAATTAGATTTGAAATAAAAACTATATATACAAGTGTAGTTTCTACTTTTTCCTCATCTACAGTCCTGGAATAAATACTAAAAGAAAGACTAAGTTAACCAACTAATAGTGCCCAATATCTGGGTATAAAGTTTGGAGGTCAAATGCTCTGTTCTTGAGAAACTTGTAAGCAATTCTATATTCTGAGCATTTTAGGAAGGAATCTAAGAATAATAACCTCCTTTTCCCTTTTATTGGTAACCTGGCATCTTTGCTTACATACTCAAAGATGCTTACATGTCTACAGATCATTCTTTATCTTTAAGATTAAGTAATTTTCATAAGATGTTTAAATATTGATCATTCTGAGTATTTTTTTAATGCAAAACATATCTTCAATATCTTTTAAATATTCATTTGTTTCTGGAAAAATTTAAACTTATTTTTAAATATATATGGGAGAACCCCCAAAAAGAAATTTATTTATAAAAAGTATGTGTTTATTTTTAGGTGTTTAAACTTCAGTCACCTTCAAAGTACTCTCTGATGCAATACACCTATCGAGATGCTTTTTTTCACTGCTCAGAACAGTTTTTGAACTTATCAACTTTGATGCCTTTTAGTACTTCTGATGTTATTTGCTTCACCTCTTCCACATTGACAAGATGTCTTCCTTTGAGGACTAAAAAACAATAAAAAGTCACTCGGGATGTGGTCATGCTGACTTTGGTAAAAAATTGCTGAACACTGAGTGTAGTGTGGGCAGGTATCTTGTCATGGTAGAAGAACAGTCACATATTTGCCACAACTGGGGACAATTTTTTCCAAAAATCATGATGCAACCTTCTCAAAACATCTAGGTAAAAACTTTGGTTGACTGTTCCAAAAGAACAGATTCTGAGTATACTACAAAGGGCCTGTCTTCCAGAAAGATAATACCGGGGTTTTTGGGGTCCACCTCATGTATATTTTACCTCTTTACCTTTGAAAAATGTTTTGGGTTGGTCTTCAATATACATCTTCTTTAAATTTGTAATTTTTGTGCATTGAATTTATTTCTGCTTTAATTTGCTCACTCTTCTCAATCTTATCCTACCCTCATTCTATATCTTCAAGGGTATCTATTCCCTTTTGTTCTAGTTCTTCTTTTCTATAAGGGTCTTTTTTCTTCTCCTTAGCTTCTTTTCTCCTTTTTTTGTCAGTTATTTATCCCTAGGTGCTATCTCATATGTATTCTCTGAGCTCATGTATGTTTTACTGTGAGATATTGTTTTGTAAAGGCAATTAATATATTTTATATCTTGAATTATTTATTGAATGTAAGACAATGTACTTGTTACCGTTTGCATTTCTTTGAAGGAAACTTTATATTTTGGAAGTGTTCTTTCTTGTTATTTGTCTTACCTGTTTATTTTCTCCTTTATTTTTGTAGTGTCTTTGGGCTTATCTTGTATTCGTTTCCTTCAGTTATTGTTGTTATTGTGCCACTTTGAAAAAAGAGATTAATTTTTTTATATCACCAAATATGGGAGCATCACAGGCAAGGATAGATTCCCCATGATTCACAAACAGTACCTGATGAAGAACTATGCAGTCATAGATTCTTTTAGCCTTTACCTCTCTCCAGACAGCTGGAGATTGGCAGCTGCCAGACTCTTCACAGGGCAACCCTTTTCCTCCATTCTGAATTGCCAACATTTTATTCTTCAAATTATAATATTTGAGTAATTCCTCTATTTGTTGGTTCTTCTTTGATTTACTCTCTGGTAGTATATCTCCTCCCTGCCCTCTGGGCATATCTTTTTTTTCCTTTTCCAAATAATTATTGGTTTTGTTATACAGAATGGGATATCCAATTTAGATCACTGTCTTCTGATAGTTTTATTTGTGATAGCTGTTAGCTGTAGGGCTACTCTCTCAGCTTCTCACTGTGCCTTATTTGACTTTCACTGCATTTGGAAATTTTTCTCATGTTTTGTGGTTTAGGTTACAGGTATCTCCTAGTTTTATCTAAGACAATTTTTCTTCTCTCATTAATTAAAGGAGAAGGGAGGTATTGCTATTTATTTTTCATCCCTTTTCTCACACAAGTAACTCAAAGATTATACTTTCAATCACTCTGTTAAAGTACATTGTCAATGCTCCACTACTATTTTTTTCCAAGTAATCTAACACCTTAGATTCATGTTAATCACAGTTGAGATTTCTGGTATTTACAAAGTTGTTTCTTCTTCTACATTATAAATTATTAAGTGAGATGATCTTGCCATGTAGAGAATGAGAAAAAAGTGTAAGATTTGGACTTTTAGAATAATTTTTTGAAGTTTTATTCAGAGTCTTAATTAATATATCTTCTTAAAAACCAGAATTTCAGCCTCAGTTGCCACTGGCCAAGTGATATGCTTGGACACTTCCTGAATCTCTTCTCTAAGAAGCCTGAGTATGTAAGACAAACGTTCCTTACCTTTATTCAGTATATGTTGACACTTCCTCATAGAGGAAATAGCTTCTTTCTTTCAAAGTTCACCCTTTTTATTTTTACCCTTAAGCCTATCACCTCCTACCACTGTCTTATTTTTTCCCCTTTTCTCTGTCACCTCTGTCCTAGAAGCTTCCATCTGTGTTGAAACACCTATCACACTTACTGCTTTTCAGTGTTCCCTCTTATTCCACCTAGCAAAAAGCCCTGCATTCACATCCCCTGGTTCTTCAATCTACTTTGCCATTCTGTTTTTTATTTTACAAATACTAACTGAAGAGCTAAGAAATCTAATGCCTTTATCTCCATTTTGCTAATAAGAGATTAAGATGATAAGAGGTTACATGATCTAGACCTACCTCCATATAAGGTTTTCTTTTAAGAGAAATATATCTCCCTAAATGATTTTTCTATTACTAGACTTGATTTTTCAGTTCCATGTAAGTCTCCTTTACTTTTAATGAATTAATAATGTACTTATCTACAAATTAGAACTATTACAAATACATTTTTTTTTCTTCTTCACTCTATTTCTATATACAGAAAATGATTTTGTTGACGGTTTTCTCTATCAGTTACAAACCCTTTAACCTATTTCCTAGGGGTTATGACCCTCCTAGTACTGTTAAACTCTTCCTTCTTGGCTTCTGGACAATAAAAATTCTCTGAGTGGTCTTTTTTCATTTAAATTGTTTACTAATATAATCACTGTGGATTTCTGTTATTTCTCTTGATGGAAATATATTTCAAGTCCAAATATATTTTTACACACTGCTCTCTATGAGCAATTTGTCATCTCTTGCTCATGAAGCTAGTGTAATTCTCTACTGATTATTGGAGGATATCTTATAATTTATCCATTCCACAAATGATTATTAACCTCTTACAATGTGTCAGGCACTGTTTTAGGCTCTGGCATGACTGTCAAGTAACACAAGCAGGAGCTCACTCTCTTGGAAATGAAATTCTAATAAATTAAAAGAAAGAAGCAAGACATTCTCAGATAATGTGAATGCTATAGAGGAAATAAGACAATGTGTTAGAGAGAGTCAGGGTAGTTTTCAAAAACTTTTAAAAAGTGACATTGGAATTACCTCCTGGATAATGAGATCTGGAACCCAGGAAGGTTCTACTGAAGAGATGGAAAAAAACTTAGCTAAGTAGAGGAACAGAAAGAAAGCTAGTATAGTCCAAATGCAGTGATTCAAGGGGAAGAGCAAATGAAGACAGATTTGTCAAGATGCAAAGGCAAAGGCCAGATCACTAAGGGCTAAGCAGGTCTAGGATGTGGATCTAATTTTAAATTTAGGAGGAAGCAATGAGGGCATTTAAGTTGGAGAATCTGTGATATATTTATATAAAGAGATCACTCTGGCTGCTCTGTATAGACCAGTTGGGAGACCATACAATAATTCAGACTTGAGAGGGTAATAGTTTAGACTAGAGCAGTGATAGATGTGCCATAGGTGATTATATCTTGCAAGCTCATCAAAATCCTTAGCCAAATCCTGTTTTATCATGCTTACATCTTGTTTTCCCTGACACATGCTCTGAAATTTTACCCTTATGTGGAGTGGTTATTTCTTGTATATGGTAACAATAACATCTTCCATTTGTAGAATATTTTCTGTCTTTCAAAGTTCTTGAATATCATTCATGGAAAGAACAAAATTGATATTGATCCATATTTTAATCCTAAAATATATTTTAATGTTAAAAGAAACTTAAAATTTATCAATCTTAAATTTGATAATATTGTTTGGTTCTATGGATTAAATCAATATGATACATAATTTTCCCTTGAAACAAAATTACTTTAAAGAGATTTTGATATGAAATTTAGTATGAAGTCTGAGTAAAATGCCATGAACTACATGAACCACTGTATGAGGAGTCAAGAATGGGATGGGAATGAAGTTGAAATGAAGCAGGAGGGGGAGATAGAGGCATAAACATATTCATATGCTCTCATATAATGGAGAAGGAACACTTCCTGCTTAGTGAGTCCCAAATCAACCATACAGGCAAGCTTGTCCCCACAGACACAGCTGAGAACCTCTGAGTGGGGATGCACTCTTGAGATAAGTACAGAAAATGTTTTAAATGATGTGTTTCTGAAAATAGCATTAAACACTAAAGAAATTTATTGAGAAAAAGAAAGCTGTCAGGTTAAAAACCCAATAGGGGCCTCTAAAAACGTTAAGTCAGACTAGACAAGGGTGTCTGTGATCCAGTGCCACACGGAAAATGCAAATAATTCCACAGAAGTTAGACTGAAAAATATAGTTTATTTAGAAAGTAAATTGGAGAGAGGGAGAGAGGAGATTCACCACCCCAAGATAGGGGAGAGGGCCAAAGCTAAGGAAACATGGCCTGGCCATAGTTCAAAGAGCCATGTGGCCCAACCAGAGTTTAGCAAAGCAATGGCAAATGGCTGCTTGAGATTGAATGCTTTTATTTATTTATGCTTTTTAAATTTTTAAAAAATTTATTGTAGAGATGAGGTCTTGCTATGTTGCTCAGGCTGGTCTCAAGCCCCTGAGCTCAGGCAATCCTTTCATCTCCACCTTCCAAAGTCCTAAGATTACAGGTGTGAGCCACCATGCCCAGATGAAACTGAATGCTTGTAAACCTTCCCTTTGGTGTGGGCAGGTCGTTAAGGTGATTGGATGGTGGTCTGTTCCACATTATCATGAAGGTGGATGTGAGCACAAGAACTGAAGTCAGGGGATGAATGGCAGGCAGATGTAGGTGGGTTAGTCACATGATTGCTGCCATGTTGCTGGGATCTGTGTCACGAAGGTTATGACATACTGATTATGTTAATTTGTTTACAAAACAGGCTGGGAGAGGATTGTAAAACAACTATCACTAGCTACCTCTGAGAAACCAATTCTGTCTTTAGTAATAGAGGGTAAATTAAAGTGAACTGCTAGAAAAACATGACAAAGCTAAGCAGTGTTAAAATGGCTGCTCTTTGGCTATATTGACTCCATTGTATGGCCTTTCATTTCCCCCTCTTGTTGTTTTAAAATATTATTATTTGTACCTGGGAATGGGGATGAAGGTCAGTCTTCTGTAACTGCTTCCTGCTAGAGAGGGGAGTAGAGATGTTCCTACCTGTCTAGGGTAAGAGAAGGGTATGAGAGTAGAAGAGTCAATGGAGTTGTTAAGTATCTTTAGTATCCAGTGACCAAGTACTGTGTATGAGTGTATATTATTAAAATTAACACTACCATAAAAAAGGCCATTATAGCCACTGTTATGACATTTTGAGACTTTGATGTCTGGTAAAATATATTTATAAACAGTTACCCCAGTGGGCTCAGCACCCACTACAGCAGCCCAGGCAGGTTTTACAGTTGCACCAGTGAATTTCTTAGATCTTATGTGGATCTCCCTGCTGCTTTTTGTCTATCTTGACTCCATCTTATGTTCTTTCAAAAACCATAATGAAACAAAAATTCTTAATGAAACACAAACAAGAAATAATGATGGAGTTTGTAATTTAAAGTCTCTGTCCAGATAGTGTGTCATCTTTTATCAAAAATTACATTTCCCCCTATCAACATTCCATGTGTAGAATGTTGAATTGTTAGCTTTTAAGGACAAGGAGGAATTTTGTGTGCATGTACTTGCAATTTTTTGGTTCTTTCCCATGATGTCTGATATTGTGCATATAAGAAAGGTATAATTTCAGTCCTGGTTATTCTCCAGCAACACCACAGACAACTCTGCTAGCAGAAGGAAAAAGCCTATGCCTATAGTAGGAGGCAGATTTATGCTCTACAACTGTCTACATCACAGACTGGCAGAAAAATGTAGGTAGGAAGCATAGTCATTTGATAATTTAACAATTCAAATGCTACCATTCCAAGATACCTTTCCACTGTAGCTTTGATATAGAACCAGGGTACGATGGTATTGGTTTTGGAGAGTCATAGGTATACCAATCTTTCTTTTATTCATTCAGTAAATAGTACTGTGTAGCCAACTCTATGCTTTTTTTAAACAACTCTGTGCTTTTGGTGGTATAGTAGCAGAACTGAAGCAGCAACTTTTAAGTCACAGATAGACAATAAATACATTAATACCATGAAGTTCCACAGGTGCAAGGCAAGTCATATATTATATTATCTAAACTCTTCTGAATATTAAAAATTCTCTACTGTTTGTTCTTTTGTCTCCATACTCTTGGCGGATCATCTCTCATTACCATCCTAGTATTCGTACTTTCTTTTCAGTAATTATTAGCAATGTTGTTTTGTTTTAACTGGCATAGTATGTGGCTCCAGGGAAGTGAAGCCCAAGGAGATAGTGATAATGGCTGCAGAGAAAGCATCTTGTTGCAGTGATTAAAATTGTTCCAGTTACCTATTCCTTTATAATACACTGAAACAAAATAAATTTAAAATCAACTGCTCAGCTTACTTTACAACTGTCTTTTTTTGTGTTATTGCTGACATCTTGGATATGTACATGTTCTCTCCTTCTCACAAAACCACATAGTCATGGCCAATCCCAAACTTTCAAACTTTAGGTACATTTCCTGTAGTTATTTAAGCGGATTGTTTTACCTTGTGGGAAAGCTCTCCTATGATTAGGAGATGAGGTTTATTTTTTCCCCCTACTAAAAGGGTGACACATTCTCATTTCCTAAATAAAATATAAAAACTATCCCCTTTAATGTATGGCTGAATTTGCAAGATATTAAGAGAGATTCTCATAGGTCAAACAGAAAGTGAAAGTGCAAATTCAGAAAGACAAGCAAGCATAAAGCCGTCAACTGTCCTTGGGGCAAATGTTGACCTCACAGGCCTAGATCTTCAGCTATAGCAGTATGCAGGTCACTGGAAAAAAAAACAAATCGTGAAACCTCCAAAGATGAGACTTTGTAGTGGAGATCTTGACAAAAAGCAAGACTCTAAAGGACCCTTCTAAATTAACTTTCCATGTTAAAAGGAAGAAACATTGACCAACTTATTTTATAAGATTGGTATAACCTTGGGACTGAAATAAGGTAAAGACAATAAGAAGCAGAACAATTGCAGGTCATGCTCACTCATGAGTGTAAATAGAAAATTAATAAATAGAATGTTAAACAACATCCAACAATATATAGAGACAATATGTCATAACCAAGTTTGGTTTAACCCAAAATTATAAGTTTAATTTATCTTATAATCAGTAGATGATATACTAATCAACACTAGCTGATCACAGAAGAAAAATTACACAATCACTTATACAGATAATGAAAACTTCAATAACCCATTCATGTTTTGGGGGAAAAAAATTGAACAAATTAGACAGATCATGCCTTAACCTGATGAACTTAATAAAAAATCTACAGAAACCATCATGCTTAATGGTAACAGGTTGAAGTATTTATATCAAGGTTAGGAATAAGAAAAAAATTGTCTACCATAACATCACGTCTGTATTTCTCTGTTTTAAAACCAAACACCCACTCTTCTCCATTTTAAAAAAATTTTTCAAGGTGATTCTAATGAGTAGCCAGTTAAGGGAACCACTGATTTTCTAGTTCATCCTCTTCCCCAGTGTAATATTATTTTTTCCTTCACTATTCTAAAAGACAGTTAATTTATCTCAGCTTATATATTTCTATAGGTAAGGCACTAATTAAGTAATTTTTTTCACTAATATTTGGTTATTATTGCTCAAAAGCATTAGTAATAAGTAGAAAAAAACATGAGATACTCTTTTTATAGCTTTTAGCATTATGCCTCATGCCTCACAGTTAAGGCTTTATAAATATTGGCCATTTCCATGTTTATTATAATCATAGTGATTGATGATAAGTTCATTTCTAACTCTCTAGTATTTTCACCAATTGTCCTTAGTTCTGCTGTCTGGAGCAACAGAAAGCATATCTCTTTTCTCTGCTATGGGACTTATTTTTTAAGCATTTTAAGATTTTTGTCATGTCATCTTTTAATTTTCTCTACTTTTTTACCAATTATCTGTGGTTCTTATACGCATTCAAAGTATGATTTGGAGTGCAAACACCTCACATTTCAGAGTGCCCTTTCAGAGTGTATATTGTAGGACACAGCAGTGGTATCCCTACAAAATTGGTCACCAATGAGGTGACAAGGAAATATTTCAGTCAGCTGAAATTCTAGCTGTGCTTCCACAAATTTATGACTGGTATAGCATTCAATTTGGCATATCTAAGCACAGATTTATCTAGCTTAGTTATTAAGCTGTTACTTTGAAGAGATTAGGATATAATTTAAATTTAGAACAAAGATTTACTCTATTTAAAGAGAATAGGTAATGAAATCAGTGGTTTTATAATATCATATTAATGTATAAAAGATTGTGGATTTGTAGTAAATAATCATATAAGGGTATCATATAAGTAAATAATCATATAAGGATATTCCTGATATTATGTATTTCACAAAAATGCAGAAATTACCTTCCTAAAATATTTATAGATAATTGTTTTGCTGGGGTTTTTAGCCTGGTAATAGCATCTCTCTCTTCTCTCTGTACTTGTCATTTACCACCCTTTTCCCTTGCCTGACCTGATCTTCTATCTCTTTTCCTCCAATCAAGTTAAATGACCTTTATGTTAATAGAAATCATTTTCCATAATAGCAAGCATATGGAATTTTTCTCCCATTGGGATTTTCTGAACTCAGCTTCACCTTCTTAAAGCAGTTCAATGAGACCTAGCATTCCTAAAAGAAAATGATTGACAGTTGGAATATTAAATTGTTTCTGTTTTGACATTTTAATGGCTGATTGTTATTACAGAATAGGCCATGAGTTAATGCTACAGTATTTAAGGACTTTATCACCTCTTTCTTAGACAAAACATACCCTCACACCAAGGCAGTAAACCAGTGTGAGGGGAAGGAAATGCCTGTCACATATGATTCTGTCTAGTCCAGATACTAAATTATGTTAAAGGTATTTGTGGCACTTGTCAGCAAGTATAATGTGAAAATGGGAACCTCAATGATGCTTCTAATAGATACACTGATAGTGAATTAGAGAGTCAACTCAGTGTAGTCAAACAGTGATGATCTAGAAAATTACAGCAAAGTGAAACTGCACGACAAGAGCTCTTGGCTTATGAAATTGCTCTGGCAAAAACACAATTCATGAATGTCAGAAGTCTATAATGCGGTGACCTCTGGTTATGTTTATAACTTCTAATACAAAGCACTGTGCTGGGGTCATTAAAATATAACCCACTCCTGATGAAAAATAAAACCCAAGGTATATGAAGTGGTGAGAATAACTTGGATCTTAAATAAAATTTGGATTTCACTGTATCAGGGTGAAAGCATCCTCATGTAATACATTCTGCCTGTGTAAAGTAGCAGTAGCATTTTGCTGATGGTGAAAGTGATAAAGATGATGATTTCTATGATTTGAATGTGGATTATTCCTGCCAAACTCTTGTTAAAATTTGGATCTCTGATGAGACAGTGTTAGAGGTGGGGCCAAGTGGAAGGTGTTTGTGTCATGGGCACAGGTACCTCATGAATAGATTAATGCCCTCCCATGGGAATGAGTGAGTTCTTGATCTTCTATCTTCTAGTAATAGATTAGTTCCAGAAAGAGCTGGCTGTTAAAGACTCTGAATTTTTCAGTGTCTTTCCTTGGCTTCCTCTGTTGTCATGTTATCTCTTTGCACAAACCCACTCCCCTTCTGCTCTCTACCATGGGTAGAGAACTTCACTACATGCAGCTGCCCAGTCTTGAACTTTCTAGCTACCAAAATCATGATCTAAATAAACCTCTTTTAAAATGTGTATAAATTTCCCAGTCTCAGGTATTCTGTTATAGCAACCTAAAACACACTAGGACAGTGATGGTGATGGAGAATTAGAGAAGATGGGAGCTGGGAGTGGAGCAGGAAAGAGAAAATAATTATGGGAGGGAAAGAAGGAGAAGAAACTATGGAAGTAGAAATATACTTATTGGTATTCTACAATTAATCAAGTTTCTGACAGAATAGGATAATTCATGTAAACTAATTATCTAGATAAGTGAAGTACCCATTAAATGTTACTAAATAATTAATATTTTGTTGAAATAATTTTAATTAAATATCTTCCTAAAAATTACTGCATATATCTCTGCTTTCAGGAACAAAATATTCAGATCATAATACATGTCCTTTTTTCAAATGACTCAGTCTCTATCATGAATATCAATGATAATATAGTGATCCCGAGATGAATTCTGAAGCCAGATTGCTTGGGTTCAAATCTAAGCTCTGTATTTGCTAGTTGTGTGATTTTGGAACAACCTACTTAACATCTCTGTACTTCAATTTACTAACCTATAAAATAAGGATAATACTAGTTCTATCTCCTGGTTTATTGTGTGGATGAATAAATTTATGTGTATATGAATCTATAACAGTACTTGACACATAATAAGAGCTCAATATATTATCATTATTATAGGACAATTCAAAGTTGTTTACTTATTAATTTGTTCACATAATATTTGTTGAGTAACTACTATGTGCTAGATGATGTTTATGGCACTTGGTAATAACACAAAGATCTCTGCCTTCATGAAGCTTGAATTCTAATAGAGGTGACAGACAATAAAAATAAATGTGAATAAATTATGTAATATGTATGACAGTCATAAGAACTATGGGCATATATATAACAAACAAAGCAGAATAAAGGGATCCGATGGCGTTGAGGTAGAGATAAGTTTTGGCATAGGGGAGGAACAGTGTGTAGGCTACAGTATAAAATAGGGTATAAGGTTATGTAAGGTTCACTGAAAAAATTAGATTAAAAAACTTTTGCATAGCCAGTCTCAGTGGTTCAGCCTGTAATCCCGTGCCTTTGGGAGGCTGAGATGAATGGATTGCCTGAGCCCGTGGGTTCGAGACCCACCTGGGCAGCAAGACCTCATCTCTACAATAAATCAAAAAATCAGCCGGGTGTGGTAGCACATGCCTGTAATTCCAGTTACTTGGAAGGCTGAGTCGGAAGGATCGCCGGAGCCCAGCAGGTGGAGGCTGCGGTGGCCGGGAGTGGCCACTACACTCCAGTCTGGGCGACAGAGTGAGACTCCAACTCAAAAAAAAAACAAAACTTTTGCATCATATACAATAAGTAACTCTACACTGTGGTACTTACAAAGTAAAGTCACTTTTTCGTTCTCTTGTGTATTATTTTGTCCCAAACACATTTATGCTTACATATTTGTCTACACAGTCAAGCCAAAATGAATACTCTGTGTGTTCAGATTCTTCAAAAGAGAAACATTAACTTCTTTATGCAAAGCAAATCCACAGTTAACAAGGCAAGTCCCCTGGACTTTGAGGACTTTGCCCTCGCCTTCCTCATGGCTCAGGGCTGCAGTACTGAAAGCAAGTGTCCCTTGCAAGCTGGTCTTCAATCTTCTGCTCCTCCTCCCAGTACGCTATGAATGTTTGGTTATGTGGAACTTTAAGTGCCTAAGAAGGGAGGGATCCAGAACAGAATGGGAGGAATGATGGGGAGAATGTCTTAGAAACAAAGAAGGAAAACGGTATTTGCTCTTTCATTTGAACTAAGTTAACTTTATTTAATATTTGAGAGGATATTTTAAGCAACTTAGAGGCACAAATCTGTACTTCAATTATAAACTAACCTAAATCATCCAGGAATAGAGGGAAGGGCACCTTTAATTGACCTTTACATTTTATGTCAATGTTTTATATGCACAAATATCTAAAAGGTTCTACTTACTACTGGCCAAACAGAAATTACACATTTGGCATTTTGCTGTCAATATGATCAGACAAATCATTGCAACTGCTTTAGAACTGAGATATTCAGTTTATATATTAGGTTAAATAAAATAAGGTAAAATGACATAATAGAGATCAAAATGTCTGGTATGTGTTAATATATGTCCATTTAAAGTAGGTATAAGACATTATGTTTCATAACTACTTGACTAATATTTGAATCAATCTTCTGCTATTTAATAAATATATTATTTTGAACAAATTATCTAGCCTCTGTGAACCACAGTTTCCTTCTCTGTAAAGTAGAAATAATAATTTCCATTTAAAAAGTTATTGAGAGCATTACAAAGAATACTTAAACAAAAATCCTAGTACAATACCTGGTATATAGTTAGTGTTCAATAAGTGTATTAAATATTTATTATATTAAGCAAGAAAAACTTACTAAACTATATATATGTACATATATGTATTTGTTTAGCAAAACAACTGTTAATTTTTCTTGTGATTTTACTTGAAAGTCATTTCTACCTTGGTTCTTTAAATTAGTTGCTTTGTTACTAACTAGATGATTAATGCTCCCATCTAACAAGCATGGTCATAAGTGAAGGTTATTTGGTATATAACATGTAATTTTGTGCTGAAATGCAATACTGTATCATAAATTACTTCATGATGAGAGATTCAGGCATTTATGATACACACCTTTCTCCTTTAAAGCTACTTGATATACCTTTATATATCTTGGTTATATACAATTCAATATATTAGGATTACATGTACCATATACATCCACATATCTCTTCAACAAGTGTATGTTTTTTTGAGGTCAAGAATAAACTTAGTTTATGTTATCCATGTCAGAAACTATGAAGGATCTAATATATTACCCTACTTGCAAGCTGAAAAGTTAGTGTGCCACAGTTGCAAAAATACTGGCAGGAGACACGAGGCTTCGGGTCAGAAACAAAGGATTGCATTACTCATGGAACAGTAGACAGCATGGGCTTCATGTTTGTAACAGCTTCTCTAATTTCCTAGGTCCCACGGGGGAACATGGGAGTGGGCCTAGGTGGATTCAGGACACACAGTGGGTTTGCATCAGTTTCTGAGTTTGGAAATCTCCAGTCTCTTAAAAACAAAACAAGCCAAATTTTACTTCACATGGAGACATTATATTTATTATACTGACCATAAAACAAATCTCTCCTCTATTGCAAAGGAGCAAACACTACAAAAGGCAGTCAGTGACTCCACGAGGAAGATGTATAGAAATGTAGGAAGCCCCTGAAGAATTGCCTTCCAGCACTCTACAGCACTCAGTAGTCTAGGTATTTGATGGGAGCATAGTTAATGTTGAAATGAATTAACTTGACCAGAGAATCATCTCAGAAGAGCACTGAATTGAAATCATCACTGTAAACTACATGACTTTTTATGTGTACCTTTATGCTGGCTTTCCTTTTGAGTTTCTGAGAAAGATGCCGATTTCTTTTTCTTTTTTTGAGTTGGAGTCTCACTCCATCACCCAGACTGGAATGCAATGGCACACTCACGGCCACCCCAGCACTGACTTGCTGGGCTCCGATGATCATTCCGCCTCAACCTTCCAAGTAGCCAGAACTATAGGCACATGCTACCATGTCCGACTAATTTTTTATTTTGATTTATTGTAGAGATGAGGTCTTGCCAAGTTGCCTGGGCTAGTCTTGAATCTGCAAGTTCAGGCAATTCACTCGCCTTGGTCTCCCCAAGTGCTAGGATTACAGAAGATGCTGATTTCTAAGAACTCAAATATTTCTACAAAAATGACATAAAAGCATAAGAGCCCATGACAATTAAGCATAGATGTAAAGGGAAATGAAGGAGTTAGTTCAGTTAGTAGTGACAAATTATAAGAGTTCCTTATTGGGATATTAGCAAGAGCCATGGTTAATGATGTGGTGGTAAATGGTTTTATTTTCCTCATTTTCCCGATGTAAATTATCCTACTATGGTCAATTTTAAGCTATCAATATGACATCTCTGAACATGGAGTTGGGAAAAGTGCACAATCCGCTCTCCAGAAAATGTGGAGTCATTTTCAGTGCATTTCTATCTGTGATGTACAAAATGGAAGTAATAACACCAAAAGCTCATTCCCCCCCAAGTTCCACCCTTTTCCCCAGTGTTCCTTCTCAATATACAATGCTAGTGGGACTTCTTGGGATATACCATATTGGGCACATCTAAACCTTAGTTGCATTTTCTACAGAAAAATCAAAGGAAATGAATTTATATCACAATTGTCTATCTTTTGAGCAGGACTCAGACTAAGATGCAACCTTATTTTCTGTCCCTTCCAACCCTGTGATGATAAGAGGCAAAAATCTGCTTCTCCCTAGGTTGTACGGTGAGAGCCAGTTTGATTACTTCTTGTTAGCTTGTTCATTCCCAAGACTCACTTATTTAATATAGAATCCTAATTGTCATTAGCAAAAATGTTTTAGCTTGCACAGGGAGGCAAAGTGACTCAGTTAGGAGGCACTAATATATTCTGTGACTAGAACTTGCTGACTGGTACAAAATTACTCCATTAACATAGTATTTGTGGTATACAAACATGCTTGACATGTGTTCTCTTTACTACATTTCCTTAGGTGAAATAAAAGGAACTTCATCATGCCAAACTTCAAGAAGAGATTCATTTGATAGGTTTTACACAAATACCAGGCAGGCATACACCCAAAGAAAAAATTCAGATGGATATTTGTATCATTTTTGTGTTATTGACCATATTCCAAAACATGCCTGTTTATAAGTAACTATACTTACACACTATTAGTCAGATAATTTTTGCCTAAATCCAGAGAATCATATACAGTCACTGAAAGCCAGCTCCAGTATGAGCACATGTTGAAAGAAGGCTACTAAATTATGTACATGATAAGGAGCTCCTTATAAGAGCTGAGTGGAATAAAAAAGCACTTCTCTCTTTCTGCTTTCCCAGCCAGTATAGCCAAATCCCCCAGTCTACATAGTTTGGTTTCCTCCTTCTCCCTTCTACTCTAAATAAATTTATGTTTGTTTATTTGTTTTTAAAATTGGTTTTAAAAAGTATTTTCAGAATTTGATACTCGTCTGTTAGCAGGCTTGATTCCACAGTAAGCTAAATATTAATGGACATGACTTTGTTTAAATAGCTTTAATTACTTTTTGGTTGGATGTGTGGTTTTTAAAGCTCCATTTCAGTTCCAGCAATTGTACCTGAAAATGCAAGGCATATCCATTAGGAACAAACAGTACTTAATCTCTATTCACTTTTCTGATTGCCTTGAGGAGGCAAAATGCCCCTATGCTAAGAACAGTATGAACAATATTTTGGATTAGAGAAATAATAAATTTATTTGTTTTTCAATTTTCAGACTCATACCTGCTAGCATAATAATCTTTGTTCCAAACCCTCTGACAGAAAAAAAAAAAAAACCTGGGAGTCTTATGTTCTAATTACTAAAGATTTCTGTGCATGTGCACTTTGTGCGTGCATGCATGTGTTTGCTTTAGTAAAGAGTATTTGTCTGTGTGTGTGTGTGTGTGTGTGTGTGTGTGTGTGTGTGTGTGTGTGTTGTGTGTGTGTGTTGGAGCCTCACTCTGTTGCCCAGGCTGGAGTGCAGTGGCATGCTTACGACCACCACAACCTCAACCTGTTGGGCTCAGGCGATCCTTCCACCTCAGCCTTCCAAGTAGCTGGAACCACAGGCACATGCCACCGCATCCAGCTAATTTTTTGATTTACTGTAGAGATGAGGTCTCACCAAGTTGCTCAGACTGGTCTTGAACCCCTGGGCTCAGGCAAGCCTCTCGCCTCGGCCTCCCAAAGTGCTGGGATTACAGATTTGAGCCACTGCACTAGGCCTGTAAAGAGTATTTTAAAAAAATCATTCTACGATGTTTACATGTATCAAAACATTATGTTGTACCCATATATTCAATTATTATTTATCAATTAAAATAAAATACAATTAAAAAATTAAATAAATTCTTTTCTTCATTAGTTTCAATATTTATTTACTGAGTATCTGTCATGTGTAAATTCCTATACTAAATACTATACTAGAGATGCAAAGTAAATTTTACATAGTTTCTATTTTTGAGGAGTTCATAATTTGAGGAAAGTCAGATGTGAGCAAATAACTTTGGCACAATGTTTAATGTGCGTTATAAAATAAATAAATTGAGTACAATGGTCAAATGGGGTCTTAGCTATGAAAGTTATGTAAGAACATGCAGCTGAGTCTTGTTAACTTTGTAAGCTTTTGATCATTTGCCCAACCCTGGGCAGTGACTCCTCTGAGTGCCTTCATGTGTTGCAGATGAATTATATTGCAGCAAGTGGGTAGTCTGGGGGAAGCCACTTCCCAACTTGCCAACATAACAGGTAGTCATGCTTGAAACATCCAGAGGTGAGAGAATGTTCATTAGTCCAATGGTACCAGAAGTCTATCAGTCATAAGTGTTGAGATCACATATCCAGGGAGGCAAAGGCAGAGATAGAGCTACTGAGGGAAAGAAATAACTGGTTGGGAATCAGCAGTCAGAGAGACTTTTAAAAAACTATTATTTATTTTACAACAGTATGTTTTATCCTTGCATGTTTGGTTTAATTGGAATTCCTCCAATACCCATCCCCTGATTGGCAGTTCATTTAAAAATTCCTGGTGTAGGCCAGGTGTGGTGGCTCATGTCTGTAATCCCAGCACTTTGGGAAGTCGAGGTGGTTGGATACCCTGAGTCCAGAAGTTCAAGACAAGCCTGGGCAGCACAGTTAGACTCCATTTCTAACAAAAACATTTTTTTTAATTAAAAATAGATCTTATTAGAAAAAAATCTGTTGTATATTTCTTATTTTTTGAAAATCATATTTTAATTCTACACTGGGAATTCTGTTATTCCCTTAAAATAATGAGACAGCCATAGAATAAGATATACCAGGGCTCAACTCAGTTTTTCTGCCTGTGAAATGGGGCACTTACTGTGAAATACATAGCAGTTTTCTCCACTATTCCTCATACTTTATCCTTTCAGATGAGCAGGACCTGAAAGGACTTTCTTGGTCCTATCTATCAAAGCTAAATTACTGAGTAAGATGTATCTTTAGTCTAAGCTAAAGTCTGGGTTACATTTTGTATTGCTGTCAACATGGAACTGGGAAACTGCAAAAAGAGGACACAAGAGACATTGTCTAATAATAAGAGGGATGTGGGCTGTGAAAGTCTGGAAACCCCCTAAATAGCTTTAGTTTGTGCTGTCAGGTACTGCTAATTTTTGTTAGTAATAGAAAAGAGATTGTTAAAATTTTTAGAGGTTTAAATATGCAGCATACTTCTAAATAACAGTATAATTAAAAGGACTCTAAGGTTTCAGCTTTGAGAAATGTACTTTCTTTGCAATTGGGTATTTTATTCCATTTAATGACTTTAAAGTAAAGCCTATTAAAAAGCTGGTCTTTCATTAATTATGAATGATTTTACTTTATAAACTATGTGTAAACCGTTGGAGAGAATTTCCAGAAAGAGATTTCTAAGAAAATTAGCTTCGAACCAAGGAACAGTTAAACACACAATATCATACACTACGGCTTTGAACCATAGAAACATGATATAGATGTTTTAAAAACTAACACCCTAAATTAAGACCCTACATAGCAAGAATTTTCATTAGAGGGTTGTTTTTTTTTTTTTTCAAATAATAGTGGGTGCTAATACTATGAGAAAGTTTGGGGACAAACTTTTTCTTTTTTTTCTTTTCTGTTCAGCAGCATGTGACAATGTCTAAGGTAAATCTAGGTGCACATAACAAATATGGAAAGGGTAAGAAAAGTTGTTGGTATTGGAAATTGCTAGCTTGTATATATTTTCTACTCAATAAACAATGTTTAAGGAAATGAGTCCTTTCATATATATATAGTAGAAGAGTTGTTGAAGTTAATCCCTGACACTGATATTGTTCCCAAGCCTGACTTGAGAAAACTTCCAGGAGGTTATTAAAAGCTGCATTAAGGCAACCTCTTTCAGGTCCTTTCCCACTGTGGGAGCTTTTCCGTCTTCTTAATAAATTCTACTTTCTTAAATAAATAAATAAAAGTTGCATTAGGCTTTTGTTAATACTTTCTCAACTCATTGTAACAAAAACCTAGAACCATTTGATTATTTGTTTTTCTATGGCAAATATTTTTAATTACTGAAAATACAGTTTGCAATTCCTTCCCTCACCAAGGTAGTATATCTTTCATGTCCTCTTTCCCTCTTTAAAAATGTTAAAACTACACAAACTTTTAAAACAATAATGTAAAGATGAATAACGAGGCAGCACTTCTGAAACTATGTTCCGAAAGAACAAGTGTTTGGGGGGGAAAAAAAAAGACTGCCTATAGTGTTAAGAAGCATTATGGAACTTTAAGAGGTCAAATGCCCAAGTAAGGAGAAAATAATTTAGTAGAATACAAAGCCTCCCCTTCATAGTGAGGCCATTTAGTCTTTAAAATATTATGGCAGTGTGAATTGAGAATTTTACCAGAGTTCATGAAGTGGAATGGAAGGTTGAGAAAGAAATTGGTGAAGCCACCTCAGTCAAGACCCTCATTAAGGAATCTGGTATTATTTCAACACTCTTTTAGACTATCTCTCTCTCTCCTTTATTTGTCCTCCAATTCATTGTGAACAGCCTTGTCAGACTAGTCTTCTTATAGTGCTGCTTTCATCATGTTAGTCTCATGGCTAAATACCTATAGGAAGATGAATGTTTTGTTCAAGATGAAGTGAAATTGAGATAAACTAGAGATGGAGAAGTTGATTATTAGAAAGTCAACAAAAGGAATTTTGAATATAACACAATAAAACAACAAATATACATGGTGATCCAAAAATAAAGGTGTAAATAAGAGAGGAAATAAGAGAGAGAGAAAGAGACTGTGAAGAAAAATGGATAAGGTTTGACACCTTCGATATCAGAGGCAAAGGTGAGGGAAAGGACAGGACTACAGTGATGGCCTAGAGCCCCGAGTATTTCTAGCTTGCTATCAGTAATCTGGGTATCTTAGACAAGCATTTATATTATTTGCAGCTCAGTTGCTACTTCCTTAAAATACAAGAATGTTGGAATATATTATTTCTTAGGTTGCTTCAATTTTACAATTTAGATTATTTGCTACTTAGTGTTTTAAGCCTCTGTGCAAATGGCAGTAATATATAAAACAGAGAAGTTAAAAGGAAGCATAAAAAAATCGCAAGGAAAATAGTTGGTTCAAAAATGGGTGTATTGGCTTGAGAGTGCCGGCATGTTTGTGGAAATATTCAAGAACATTTAAAAATTGATACCCACTATGTTCCATACACTCAGCAGAACAGATGTATTCCTTGCTTGCTTCAATGGAGTCACTTCATATACAAATGTACTAAAGAAAGAGAGAGAAAATAAGACAGAGAGAGAAAGGAAAACATTTTAAAATGATGTGCAATTCAGCATGCCAGTTCAGAATGAGCGAAATGAAATACATGAATATTCTACACCCTATTTAAGTTTCATTTTCCTCTTGCCTTTCAGGCATGAACATTATGATTTTCCACTGAGCATAGTTTTTTATATATATATATATTATATAATATATATTACATATATAATATATATTATATATACAACCATGGCCTCTGAACTCAAGTCAATTACATCATCTTATGTTCAGTCAAAAAAATGAGTGATTAATTTCAGGCAAGAGGAATTATGGCTGAACTGGTCTAATTGAGAGATGGCATGTTTTTCTCTAATGTAGTTTCCTACAAAGAGATGATCAAGGTTACTTTAAAGTATCATGTGTGATTTCTAATAAAGAAAACATCCTGCTTTATGGCCACAGTTAAGGGAATCTAGGAGTTAATGGAGAGAAGATGAAGGAATCTGGAATAATTAGTACTAAGGAGGAGTTTTCTTTTTTGAAGTTTATTTCCATTTTGAGACAGGGCTTAGAAGAACATTTGAGAGGATAAAGGCAGTGTTTTTTCAGAGATTAGAGTTAACAGAAAAATAAACTTGGTTGGGTCATCCGTAATACTCTTGTCTAACGTGAAATAAAATAACTGGGACTAGGATTGTAGATAAGGGCAAGGCAAGGAATTAACTCAACCAAGATGTAGCATTATCAGGGCTAAGATGCTAACCAAGGATTAATAGGTAAAAGAGAAAATCTGGGTCAAACCTGAGTCAAAAGAGGAAATTAATAGAGCTAAAAATACATTATGGGATACAATCACAACTTTGGTATTCTGCCCTTCTCTTCTTTTAAATTTCCATGCAGATAGCCACCTACAGGTTCATGTCTGCCAGACGGTCTGTTAATAATCTGTTCCTCAGTTTGGAGAAATGTAATTGCTGCAGGGTAGCAGCGGGCCAATATATATTCAATCAGCTTCAATTCTGTTCCTGTCTACACAAGTCTCTGATAAAATAATCGATACATAATCTACTTACATGTATTGTCTCAATCAATGCTCCCAACAATACTGTAAGGCAAGTAATTTTTCCCATTCTCCATAGAAGATAACTGAAATTCATAGAGGTTAAAAAATATTTACTGACCTAGTAAATACTAGGCTTTAGCCTTCTTCCCTGTGACTAAGTTCTTGCCCACTAATCTTCTTTAGTGTCAGATCTCTGACTTTGCCCCTGGACCTTCAACTTCTACCTTGATATTTTGGGGTATTATTTCAGAGATAAAAATCGAAATTTAAAATCAATCCATGGTTTATTTAAGATTACATTCCACTAGTGTCAAGTCCTATTAAGGTGAATCTCTACGTTTCATTCATCCTTGTTACATACTAGGGAAGTAGATATGAATAGAATTGACTTTTTTAATTTTATGAAATATGTATTTATAGTAGGGACATTGCTATAAACAAACAGAATGCAGTTTTACAAAGGCTATGACAGAAAACTTAGAACAATTGTTCTCAGACCTTTTTCTGTCTCAGTTCAACCAAAAATAGGACATCCTCCTATCAGTAACAAATATTTACTTTTCAGCCCATGCAGGTGCTGAGAAGCCCATCTAAGAGGCAAAAGCCATGATTTTCTCCTTCTCCTCCCCTCACTCACTATCCCTTCCCACTGATAATTCCTGATGTTAAGGTTACAGAGGACAGTAGGTTGAGATGGAGAAGAGACACGGATCAGTGAGTGTGACGTTCAAGATTTATGTGAGTGGTAAGCAGATGTTAGCCTGTGCTACTCAGTGAGGAGGCCAGTACCAGTAGAGGGAAGAGTGGAATAAAAGCAGAGAAGTGTGGACTAGTCCTGATTGTCTCCTTTGGTGCTTTTGATAAGACTGAGAGCCTACCAGCATCAAAATCTGCAGCACAGATGGAGCACTATTTTACATAATTAATAAACTACCAATGCTATTGGTGGCTTACAGCAAGGATCCCTAACCTCAGGCTGTGGACTGTACCAGTCTGTGACCTGTTAGGAACTAAGCCTCACAGCAGGAGGTGAGCAGCCATTGAGCAGAGCTCCATTTTCTGTCAGATCAGTGGTGGCATTAGATTCTCATAGGGGCTTGAACCCTATTTTGAACTGTGCAATTGAAGGATCTAGGTGGCGCACTCCTTATGAGAATCAAATGCCTGATGATCCACTCCCTCTCACCCTTGCTCTGGAAAAATTGTCTTCCACAAAACCAGTTTCTGATGTCAGAAAGGTTGGAGATCACTGGTTTAGAGGATAATATTTTTTTAAAAGCTCCACCCATTGACACTTCTGATTAAGAATAATTCCAAAATTTGAACTCTGAATGAGAAGTTGAAGGGATAACATAAAAACAATTTATTTTATTTATGCTTTTCTTTCACATATAGGCAAAAATTATTGATAAATGGCAAAAATCTGTCATACATTGTCAGTTTGTGAGGGCTCTAAAAGTAAATTCTAACTGCTAAGAAAGCATGATATACGTTAATTGAATTTTTCATAATGGCATATAGAATAATTCTGTATCATGTGATTAATGGTGTCATTGTTTTCATGAACTATGAAATCAAAAAATCATTAGCAATTGGTGATTAATTGTATGCAGTGAGGGAATCATCAATTACCCAGGCACAAATATTTACTCAATGTTGACAATAATAGAAAAACTGGGAGAAGGGAATAAAACACCCTGAATACCTAATACTCAGCATGTGAAAAAATGTTTGCTTTTTTTGCGTTGGAGTCTCACTCTGTCACACACATTGGAGTGCAGTGGCCACTCCCGGCCACTGCAACCTCGACCTGCTAGGTTCCAGCGA
>NW_007184994.1:134033-138108 GCF_000164805.1 Carlito syrichta
CCAGTCTGGGCGACAGAGTGAGACTCCAACTCAAAAAAAACAAAAACAAAAACAAAAACATTCACAAGGCCAGACATGGTAGCTCATGCCTGTAATCCCAGCTTTTTGGGAGGCCAAGGCAGGAGGGTTGGTTGAACCCAGGAGTTCGAGACCAGCCTGGGCAACAAAGTGAGCCCTCATCTCCAAAAAAAATTTAAAAATTAGTTAGGCATGGTGGCACGGGCCTATGGTCCCAGTTACTCAGGAGGCGGGGGTGGATGGATAGCTTGAGCCCAGGAGGTTGAGGCTGCAGTGATTATGATTGTGCCACTACACTCTACCCTGGGCAGCAGAGTCAGACTCCTGAATAAAAATAAAAACCAAAACACCCACAAAGTACCACTCTATATTTGTATATATACATGTATATGGATGTATGCACATGGAACAGGGTCTGGAAAGATCACACCAAAGCCGAAACAGTGGTTACAACTGGGGTTAGTCCCACGGGGCCTGAAAATGGGGCAGGGGTGCCAAAGGGGACTTGACTGCAATGTTTCCTTTTTTTTCTATGGTAAATGTGTCCCTGTATTACTTTTGTGGAATTTTTTTTTTTTTTGAGTTGGAGTCTCTCTCTGTCGCCCAGACTGGAGTGCAGTGGCCGCTCCCGGCCACCGCAGCCTCGACCTGCTGGGCTCCAGCGATCCTTCCGCCTCAGCCTTCTGAGTAGCCGGAACTACAGGCGCGTGCTACCACACCCAGCTGATTTTTTGATTTATTGTAGAGATGACGTCTTGCCAAGTTGTCCAGGCGGGTCTCGAACCCGCGGGCTCAGGCAATCTACTCACCTCAGCCTCCCAAAGGCACGGGATTACAGGCTGAGCCACCGAGCCCGGCTACTTTTGTGGGATTTAAAAGAAATAAAAATAAATCTATTAAACATTATATGATGTAACAATCTCTGGAAAGTGAACAGAAGACGTTTGAAGGACTCAGTAATTGCTATAAGGCATTCTTAGGGCTGGAACCTGCTACTAATGGCCTCCAGGAATACATTCCCCTCCTCTCCCTGCCTTCCCCGCCGTGCCCACGTGATGCTTATCAGTATCTGCTGTCAGGAACTGTTCTTTTTTTTTTTTCTCCCTAAGACAAGTCTTGCTCTGTTGCCCAGGCTGGAGTACAGTGGCATGATCATAGCTCACTGCAGCCTCGAACTCCTGGCTGGGCTTCGGTGATCCTTCTGCCTCAGCCTCCTAAGTAGCTAGGCTGATAAGCTAATTTTTAAATTTTCTTTTTTTTTTGAGTTGGAGTCTCACTCTGTCACCCAGACTGGAGTGCAGTGGCTGCTCCCGGCCACTGCAACCTCGACCTGCTGGGTTCCAGCGAATCTTCCGCCTCAGCCTTCCAAGTAGCTGGAACTACAGGCGTGCGCTACCATGCCCGGCTAGTTTTAACTTATTGTAGAGATGAGGTCTCGCCAAGTTACCCAAGCAGGTCTCAAACCCGCGGGCTCAGGCAATCCATTCGCCTCAGCCTCCCAAAGTGCTGGGATTACAGACTGCGCCACCGAGCCTGGCTAGCATGTGAAAATTAAATGAAGTATATAATGATCATCAGGAACATTGCATTAAATGAATGTAAATTACATAATGTTAAACAAAAAAAAGAAAATATATTCCCCTTATAGGTTTACCATTAAATAGGTAAACAAACACAAAGAGTTGTTTTTAAAAGTCTGAAAGATAATATAGTTGTATTAAAGAAGAGAGATTTAGAATGATTTATTATTAATCTTTTATATTCTCTTAATATTTCATAATGCTAAAAAAGATTAATTTTGTAAGCCTGTCTAATAATGGTCTTGGCAACACAGAGATAAACAGAAATACTGTGCATTTTATTTAAGGCCTACAGTCTTCAATTAATAACTCCTTTGGATATAAACAAAGTCTACCAATTTTCTAATTTCTAATGGAAATTAGCTAGTCTATGAATATTAGCCTAAGAGCCATCAACTGTCCACTTGTAGAAGTACATACCTTTGTCTTATAGTCAGAAAGATTTTTTTGGAAAATCTGCTTGATAATTTTCTTTTTAAAATCATCTTTACATTTGTTTATTTTTCTTATTTTAAATTGACGGATAAAATTGTGTGTATTTATCATGCACAACATTATGTTTTAAAACATAGTATATATACATTGTGGGATGAGTATATCTAGCTAATTAACATATGTATCAGGTCACATAGTTATTTATGTGGTGAGAATACTTAACATCCACTCTCTTAGCATTTTTCAAGAATAAAACATACTATTATTAACTACAGTCACCATATTGTACAATAGGTCTTTTGAACTTACTCCTCCTTATCTAACTAAAATTTTGTATCCTATGATCAACATCTCTCCGACCTCCCCCTACCCTGCCATTCACTCTTGGTAACCACCATTCTACTCTATACTTCCATGAGATCAACTTTTTTAGATTCCACTTGTGAGTGAGGTCATGTGGTATTTGACGTTCTGTCTTTGGCTTATTTCACTTAATGATGTCCTCCAGGTTCGTCCATGTTGTCACAAATGGCAGGCTTTTTTGTTTTTAAGGCTGAATAGCATTCTATTATGTATACAGACCACATTTTCTCTATTCATTTACCCGTTGATGGGCACTTTGATTCTAAATCTTAGCTACTGTGAATAATGTGGTAATAAGCTTGGGTTGCCGATATCTCTTAAGCATACTGATTTCATCTCCTTTGATTAGATACCTAGTAGTGGGATTGCTGGATCATATAGTAGTTCTATTTTTAATTTCTTGAAAAATCTCCACATTGTTTTCGATAATGGCTGTACCAATTTACATTCCTATTGCGATAAAACAGTCCTGCAATGGAAATCAAGCTCTGCCATATACTGGCTGTATGATCTAGGCCTAGGTAAATTGTTTAACGTCAGTTTCACTAAATATAAAATGATATTAGTTATAGACCCCAGCTAATATTACTGATGCAGATATAGGTCCAATCACATAAGCAGTGAGGCATGGTGAGCCATAGAGCATGGGTTCAGATCCCGGCACTGCCATTTCTGACCTACGTAGTGACCTTGGGGTGATTTTGAAGGATTCTATGCCTTCATTTTTCTCATTTGTAATATTTTTTCATGTACACATTAGGTCATTGTTAATAATGTTCACAGAGAGGAGAAAGTAGAAACCAGAGTCACAGCCTCAAATTGGAGCACATGAAACTGAAAAAAATCCTTCTAGAAACCCACTCACAAGGCCTTTTCCCACGTCTTTAATGTTTTGAATGTGGAATAGTCAAGCATGAATTGGCAGGAAGAGGGGAGGAATATAGAAAGTTAACAGGAAGGAAGCAAGAAGTTACACTGATGTGTTAGTTGCTGTGTGTTCTGAAGATGGGGCTTAAGGAAAAAAGTTTCTCATGTTTCTTCCCTTTAGAACTTGCAGTTTCCTGAAGTTCAAAAAAGCATGCTGCCCCTGATTCTTCCTTGTGATGCAAATTCCCAAACTTTGACTCACTAGAGAGTGCCAACTGACATTATTCTGGGCAATGAGAGAAATCATATTAGCTTCTTCATCTTAAAATCGGTGATGGACAGATCTTAAATATCACTTCTGTCCCTGCATACATTTTCGTCACCTTTTTCCCCTGTCTCTTTTTTCTTTCATTTTTCTTGATCTCTGTTCCACACTTACTCTTTTCCTTTATTATATAATCTAAACTAAGGGCAACTTTTGATCAAAGTGCATGCGTTTAAGAACCATTTGTTCATCATTGACATCTTTCTTACACATTTGCAATGGTTTTAATATTTCACACTTATCATTGCACTTGCTTCTCACTTTCCAGTGTATAAGTTGTGACATTATTACTATTTATTTATTACCATTTTACCTTTATTAGTACATTGTTTTTGTTTCTATGTGATATGAGTTGTATGACACATTTACTGACTTATCCAAGACTACTACGCTAGTAGTTGATACCTCAAGAAGTTAGGATCACAGTTACCAAGAAAAATATCAATAAGACCAAAAATTTCTCTTAATTAAGCTAAGTGGCAAGAAC
>NW_007184995.1:0-1492 GCF_000164805.1 Carlito syrichta
CTTCTTTAGGTGGCTTGTTAAGTTGTTAATTTCTGTTCCTTCCATTTTCCTCATGTGTGTTTGTAGGGATATAAATTCCCCTCTTATTACAGCTTTTAAGGCATCCCAGAGATTTTTGGTACGACGTTTCTTCATTTTCATTTGTTTCCAGGTATCTTTTGATCTCTGTTTTGATGTCATCATTGACCCAGGAGTTATTTAGCATCATGCTGTTTAGTGTCCATGTCTTTGTGGGTTTTGGGGGGACTTTGTTGGTGTCAATGTTTATTTTTATTCCACTGTGGTCCGAGAAGGTGCATGGTAGAATTTCAGTCCTTTTAAATATGCTTATACTTGATTTGCGTCCAATTATGTGGTTGATCTTAGAATATGTTCCATGTGATGATGAGTAGAATGTGTATTCTGTGGTCTTTGGATGGAGTGTTCTATAGGTATCAATTAAGTCCATTTGTTCCAGAGTCTCATTGAGGTTCCGAATCTCTTTGCTGATTTTTTGTCCTGATGATCTGTCTAAGGTTGTGAGTGGTGTATTAAAGTCCCCAGTCACTATGGTGTTAGAGTCAATGTCTTTCTTTAGTTTTCCTAGAAGTTGTTTTATGAATGTTGGCGCACCTATGTTGGGTGCATATATGTTTAGGATAGATATTTCTTGTTGATGGAGTGAACCTTTTATCATTATGATGTGGCCCTCTGTATCTTTTTAAATTTTTGATAACTTAAATGGTATTTTATCTAAAATTAGGATCATGAATCCTCCTTTCTTTTGTGTTCCATTCACCTGAAAATTTGTTTCCCATCCTCTTAGAGTCTGTGTATGTCCTTTCTAGTGAGATGAGTCTCTTAAAGGCAGTATATTGTTGCCTGGTGATATTTTATCCATTTTGTCATTCTATGTCTTTTCAGTGGTGCGTTTAGTTCATTCACATTCAGACTACTTATTGAAATGTGAGAGTTCGTCCCTATCATGGAGTTCTTATTGAGTTGTTGTTCTTCCACTTGGTTTATTCTTTTTTCTTTTTTCTTTTTGTCTTTCTTTTGGTTTTGGGGTTGGCTCATGTATATTTATTCTTTTCCCTGTACTCTTGTGAAGAACGTTGTTCTTTTTTCCTTTTCTTCTGTGTTTAGTACTTTCTTGATTGTTTCATGTAGAGATGGTTTGGTGGCATCATAAGTTCTTAGGGATTGGATATCTGGGAAAGATTTTAATTCTCCCTCACTGATGAAGCTTAGCTTGGCCGGGTAGGTTATTCTTGGTTGAAATTGTTTATCTTTTAGGACTTTGAAGATAGGGCTCCAAGCTCTCCTATCCTGCAGGGTTTCTGCAGATAAATCTGCTGCTATTCTGATTGGTCTTCCATGGTAGGTGATCTGGCCTTTTTCTCTTGCTGCCTTTAGGATTTTTTTCTTTTGTGCCTACTTTATTCAGGTGAATTATTATGTGTCTAGGAGTTGGTCTTCTCTTTTGTTGTCGTGGGGGGGTTCTCTGAATCTC
>NW_007184996.1:0-870 GCF_000164805.1 Carlito syrichta
AACGAGATAGCTACCCAACTTAACGAGTGGTTAATGAGTTAGCTACCTGTTTAACTAGTTGGTAAAGGAATTAACTAGCTGACATAACTAGATATTTAACGAGTTAGCCAGGTGACTTAACTTTTTGGCTGACGAGTTGTCCCACTAGTCAGCTCTGTTAACTATCTGGATGGATGGTGGGCTGAACTAACTAGTCAGCCGATTAGTAGGCTGACTAGTTGGCTGGCCTAACTTGTCTGGTTGACAAATTAGCCGATTAGTTGGCCGATTCATTAGACAACTTTACAAGTTGGCCGGCTAGGCGGCCGACTGGTTTGCTGAATAATTATTCAGCTGGCAAGTGAGCTGAGAGGTGAGCTGACTTAACTAATTATCTGGTGAGTGAGATGATAGGTCAGCTGACTTAACTAGTCGGCCACTGAGTGAGCCGTCTTTCAGTTGACTTAACTAATCGACCAGAGAGTGAGCTGTCTGGTCAGCTGACTTCAGTTGGCTGGCGAGTGAGTCGAATGGACAGAGGACTTAACCAGTAGGCCGGCGAGTGAGCCGACCTGTGAGCCAAATTAACTAGTCGGCCATTGAGTAATGTGATGGGTGAGCTGCCTTAACTTGTCAGGTGGAGAACGAGCCAACTGGTGAGCTGACTTTAACTAGTTGGCTTGCAAGCAAGCTATCTAGCTAACCTCTTGGTCTGTGAGCGAGCTGACAAGTTAGTTGACCTGTTGGCTGACAAGTGAGCCGATTAGTTTGCTGACCGGTTGGCAGGCGAGGGAGCCGACTAGTAAGCTGACCCAATGGAAAGCGAGCGAGCACACTAGTTGGATGACCAGCTAGCTGAGTTGATAGCCAACTAGTTAGCTAAATAACTAA
>NW_007184997.1:0-496 GCF_000164805.1 Carlito syrichta
GAGTCGAATGGACAGAGGACTTAACCAGTAGGCCGGCGAGTGAGCCGACCTGTGAGCCAAATTAACTAGTCGGCCATTGAGTAATGTGATGGGTGAGCTGCCTTAACTTGTCAGGTGGAGAACGAGCCAACTGGTGAGCTGACTTTAACTAGTTGGCTTGCAAGCAAGCTATCTAGCTAACCTCTTGGTCTGTGAGCGAGCTGACAAGTTAGTTGACCTGTTGGCTGACAAGTGAGCCGATTAGTTTGCTGACCGGTTGGCAGGCGAGGGAGCCGACTAGTAAGCTGACCCGATGGAAAGCGAGCGAGCACACTAGTTGGATGACCAGCTAGCTGAGTTGATAGCCAACTAGTTAGCTAAATAACTAACTGATTTGCTAGCAGACTTAACTAGCTAGCTGACTAGCTACCTGGCTATCTAGCTGACATAACTAGATAGCAAACAAGCTATCTAGCTGTTTGTGTGGCTGGCTTACCTGCTAGCTAACTGGCTAGTC
>NW_007184998.1:0-340 GCF_000164805.1 Carlito syrichta
CCATTCCATTCAATTCCAATCCATCCGTTAGTCTCCATTGCAATCCAATCCACTCCATTCCGTTACTCCCCATTCCATTCCATTCCATTCCATTCCATTCCATTACTCTGCATTCCACTCCAATCCAATCCATTCCATTAATCTCCATTCCATTCCATTCCAATCCTTAACCTTTACTCTCCTTTCCATTCCATTCCATTCCATTCTATTCCAATCCATTCCATTACTTTCAAGTCCATTCCATTCCATTCCATTCCATTCCTTACCGTTACTCCCCATTCCATTCCATTCCATTCCATTCCATTCCATTACTCTGCATTCCACTCCAATCCAATCCATT
>NW_007184999.1:0-693 GCF_000164805.1 Carlito syrichta
AATACCCCACTCACAACCCAAGACAGATCATCAGGACAAAAAATCAGCAATGAGATCCAGAACCTCAATATGACTTTGGACCAAATGGCCTTAATTGATACCTACAGAACACTCCATCCAAAGACCACAGAATACACATTCTACTCATCACCACATGGAACATATTCTAAGATCGACCACATACTCGGCCATAAATCAAGCATAAGCCAATTTAAAAGGACCGAAATTCTACCAAACACCTTCTCGGACCACAGTGGAATAAAAATAAACATTGACACCAACAAAGTCCCCCCAAAACCCACAAAGACATGGACACTAAACAGCATGATGCTAAACAACTCCTGGGTCAATGATGAAATCAAAACAGTGATCAAAAGATACCTGGAAACAAATGAAAATGAAGAAACATCTTACCAAAATCTCTGGGATGCCCTGAAAGCTGTAGTAAGAGGGGAATTTATATCCCTACAAACACACATGAAGAAAATGGAAGGAATAGAAATTCACAACCTAACAAGCCACCTAAAGAAGCTGGAAAAGCAAGACCACAAAAACCCTAATTTCAGCAGAAGAATCCAGATCACCAAAATAAAAGCCCAAATCCAAGATGTAGAAGACAAAAAAATAATACAAAAAATCAATGAAACAAAAAGCTGGTTCTTCGAAAGGGTAAACAAGATTGATGGTCCCCGA
>NW_007185000.1:0-4768 GCF_000164805.1 Carlito syrichta
AATGTCCTATCTCCTTATTATCCTAAGCCATTATTATGTTCTTAAAATGCTTCCCATTCTCCTTTTTATGCCTTTGTAAAACAAATATTCTTTATGATGTTAAGGTTTTTGAAAATTGCATTTTTCTTTCTTTGATCAAAAAGATTTTCATGGTTTTATTTTAGAAAGTTTATCCTTTTATTGATTTAAATTTGTTCTTTTTTATTGAATATATATTAATTGAATGTTTGTAATATATGCTTCCAGTATTTCTTCCAATGCCTCTATTGTATTTTCAAAATGTAAGTACATTCTGAATCCTTTCTGCCAACAAAAAAAGGGGGAAAAAGCAATATCATGCCAATTCACAAAATCCATTTGTTAAGGGCCGTGTATTATCTTTTAGGTTTATAAATGAGATTAGTAAAAAATCAGCCTAAAACGTCCCCATGGCTTTCCATCATAATTGGAAGAATAGCTTTATCACAGGCTAAAAAGCCCTTCTAATATGGCCCCTCTAGCTCTGAAGTCAAGTAACCCACATTTCCCTGGCTCATTTTACTCTGGGAACCCTGACCTTCTCTCAGGTCCTGAAATACGCCAAGCTTTTTTCTGCTTTAAAATCTGAAATTGATAATCTTTACTAGCTTCTTGTCACTAGGATCTCAGCTCAAATCATACATCCTCAAATGATATCCTGTTTATTTTTCTTAGAGCATGTATTTATGATGTCTAACTATATGCTTGGTTGCTGGTCTCCCCATTGGAATGCTTTACACTTGGGTCTTGAATTAATTAATTAATTAATTAATTGAAAGCATGAGGTTATTGATTAATTGAGAGAAATTTTGTAGGTTTTTGAGTGTTTTCAGCACTGCTAGAAAGCATCCAATATTTGAAGACAAGTTATATATATAATAGAGAAGAGGAAACCGACAGAATAAAAATCCTTGAGAGATTCAAAACACAACACTATTTTCTGCAGCAACCTACACTTTCTATTTCATATAAGCTACTCACACTTGCTTTAAGATGATAATTTTTCAAGCCCTGTGGTAACAATTTCAAGAAAACATTTGCAGTTTTTTGAAATACACTATTCTTGGGAGGAATGAAACTCAAGAAAATCTGGTGCTTGAAAATGATGTCAATAAGGAAGACAATTTCAGAATCCTTCACTGACGCTGTTGTGCATCACTCAGCAAGAGGCAAATGGGACTAAAACACTACTACAGAAACTCCAGATAAAATCATTTCTTCAATTTACAAGAGCTAAAAGATGTAGGTATATTTATTTCATTGACTTTCTGTACCTCTCAAATCAGGACATTTCAAAAGTCTCTTGACTATGCTAGAGTTAAACTGTATTTCTCAAAGACCACAAAATGTCCTCAAGATTTCTTCAAGAAACACTTATTGATCTGTCACTCCATTTCATCAACTGAGCCAAGCCTCCACAAAGAATGGTTAAAAATTTAGTATTCTGTCAAAAATAGGTTCATTGAAATGAGACAGCCTTAAGGAAAGCTGATATTTTAGAATGGAAGGCAAAGGAGCAGTTGATTTTCATACCTGGACTATTGCAGGAACTTCTCAGATGGTCATCTAAGTTCATTCATAAACTTATGTAAGCCCATTCACTTCATAAGTTCAAAACTACTCTCCAAAATAAATAGATTCATTGTGACAAGTTGATTTCCACCCTCCATTTCCAAAAACACTTCATTGATTCACCAGGCTGATTTACCTCACCCCTAATAGTACATCTTGACTGCTCTTTTCTTTTTTCACAATTTATCCAACTCTCCTGCCAACAATCATCTTATGTTCTAGGCTTGGTAAACTGGTTTCATTACTTGAAATAAATCATGCAGTTATGTCTCTGGGGTTTATCACATTGGGTTTCCATATTCTGAAATTCTAGAATGCCTTTTTTTCTTTTATTATACTTTTGACCATTCCCCACATATTTTTAGACTGATATCTCTACTTCCACCCTAATTCGATATTTTGACCTTCCTTTTGGTAACTTCTATCATATCCCGGAATTATCACACTGAAATTATCACATTTTACTGTAATTATTGTTAGAATTGTCTAAAGGGGAAATATATTATGATAGATTTAAAGATTTTAGAGAAATGCAGACTTGGTTACCAAACGTAGTTTCACTATGTATTAGATATGAGTCTTTGAGCAAATCCTATTGACTTCTCCAGCTTACTTTTCTTTGTCTGAAAGAGTGGAATTCATAATCCCCAAATCATTAAGTTGATGCATTAATTTGTCACAGAACATGGCACATAATAAAGCATGTAGTAACAACTCACTCTTTATTAGTCCCTGTTATTTTATTTGCTGTTGATTGGCAAGCTTCTGAAGAGCAGTGCCTCTGTCCTATGTGCTTCTGTTTTCCAAACGTGGCATGATATTGGAATGTAACTGTTCTCTCTAAATGTTATTAGATTGTGATAAATACAACCACTTGGTGAGGCATAAAAATTGTTTAGACTATTGTCGTAACAAGTTTCAGACTATATTTACGTCATTACACAAAGTCACATTTAGTATCTCAAAATAGAAATGTCACGTGTTTCTACCAACTACTAAATAGCATTTCTTATGATTGACGTTAAAGACTTTGATGAATTTTGCCTTCTGAAGGACTCATGAATAAATGGTAAATTATCAGAAAAGATAAATATTTTAATATTTTAAATAATTTTTAGGGCTTATGCCTTTCACCTTCTGGGTAAGGTATAAATAATCTGAGATGTTAACAGAAAGTTATATGTGTAATTTCAGAATTAAGTTGCTACTTTATAGTGTCTCTGGGAGACATATTGCTATGCTCATTTCAAAGTCCACTTGAAGCAATATTGTCAAAGCAGCAGTGTGTAAAGAAAATTGTACTAGTGTCAAGTCAAAAACAGCTGTAGTCTATCTCTTCATGAAGAGTCCACCTGAGTTCTAGATATAGACTGGTTGTAGTCTTGCTCTGTGACTTAGGCAAGTTTCCAAGCCTCCTCCTAGTTAACTCTCCTCTATGACGTCTTATTCCTGCACTACCTTATTACTAGGCCCAAGTGTAATAATGAAAGTAAATGCAGTTTTTATCTTTTTAAAACTGTACAAATTTAAATGGTTTTACATACTAATAAAAGCATAGTATGTGAGGGATACAGATGCTTTGGCTTACTGAACTATTCTTATCATGAAAACCAGGCAGGAAAAAAAATTGACTACCTTTGATTTTTTTAACGCAAATTTGAACAGACTTGAGAATTCCATTTAAAAAAAATGATGTGTGTGTCAGTAAGTAGTTCTGTTCAATACAAGATGAAGAAGAAAAAAATGTACTTACAAAATTATAATTTCACAGAAAAGGGGTTGGTGTGCAGTTTTAAATAGTGAGCAGTTCGTACCTCAATCTCTCCAATATGTGTGAACATGTGTGTATGTGCATGTGTATTAATTTCAATAAGCAAACAGGCAAAACCAAAGGAAATATGCAGGGAAACAAAATAAGAGACCAATTTGTACTTTATAGGCTGTGATGGAACAAAGCTGTCTGGGTAAAGTAATACCAAAGAGACACTTTTATTTTTTTCATGCTGGTATCTATCCATGTGAAAAAAAATAATTGTACCCTTAGTGATACATGCAATTTATGCATCATTTTGCAGTACAGTTCTGCACATATTTAATCTTCCATATAAAACATTATTATTGTTGTTTTATATCTCCAATATTTTTTTATTTTACCAATATTTTTTGCCAATCTTTAGGCTTATTATTTTCCCCAGAATTCAGGACTACCATCTTTCCTTCCATGTTAACTCTGATTTTTAAGAAATCTTGTATCATTGTTTTTGACAAGGAAATCATATATCTAGTTACTCACTTGCAATTTATTTTAAGTTTTGATATAATTATGGATTTAGAAAGTGTTGCAAAAAAATATTTTGATAGGGATGGTCCATGTACCCTTCATGCCATCTCCCCTAATATTGTATTCCACATGATTGAAAAGTTTCCTTATGATTTAAAAGTTTTACCTTCTAGGTTTTTTTAGTTATTATAGTTAGATTTTTTGCATTTGTGCTTTTCAAAAATATTTTTCTAACACGTTCTAAACTTGTTCACCATATCTTATCGTATTGGCCGAATGTTCAATCCAAGAGACCACCAAGAGCCAATTCCGATGAAAGTTCAAGAGGGTCTTTATTTGCAAGCTCGAGCCTGGACCTCTGTCTACAACCAACGCAGCGGAGTATACCCAGAGGCCCTGACTTCCTTGAGGAGATATCTTTTATGTTTTTACACAAAGGGAGGAGGAGTTTGGGGAAACTTTCCAGTCTTGTTACCATTTAATTGGGTAGTAACCTTTGGTGGTCAGCTCAATTGTGGGGGATTGGCTAGCTTGACTCGGGCTGACCTTGGCCCACTAGCTGGGGAAGTTGCAGAGACATTTGGAAACTTTAGGTGATTTTCCCCTGGCACCTGATTGGTTGTTGCTAAGGGGAAAGTGGGTCAAGGGAAGGGGTTGAAGCTTGAACTGGAGCTTTGCAGTTTTTCCCATAACTGAAACTTTAAACAGCTACAGGTTATGTTTTAAAGCAGAAAACTAAAATGGCTATGCTACTGTCCACAAGCTGATTACATATTTATTGGGTTATAGCATGCTCTTAACCTAAGTTTATGGTATACTCTATTACAGTTCTCTCATTATATTTTATTGAACAAACAATTACTTTTGAATGCAATGTCATCTTTATAATCCCTTTGT
>NW_007185001.1:0-869 GCF_000164805.1 Carlito syrichta
CCGGCCACTGCAGCCTCGACCTGCTGAGCTCCGGCGATCCTTCTGCCTCAGTCATCTAGTAGCTGGAACTACAGGTGCGCGCTACCACACCCAGCTAATTTTTGATTTATTGTAGAGATGAGGTCTCGTCAAGTTGCCCGGGCATGTCTCAAACCCGTGGGCTCAGGCAATCCACTCACCTCGGTCTCCCAAAGTGCTGGGATTACAGGCTGAGCCACCAAACCCGGTCGTTATTTTCTACATTACACTCTAAACTTTTAGTTTCAAATTTAACATATATAACTGTGTTTATTATTTTTATAGTCAAGCGTGATTGACTCCACTAATTTATTTTAATTATTTTCCTATGTGCCCCTTTTCATCACAAATTGTCTTCTTTCACTTGACTGTGAGATTTTTCCCTCATTGTAAAGTATACAACTTTAAAATTTTTGAGAAAGTGTGAGTGGTGATTCTTTTAGTCATTGTATGCTTAAAATATTTTAATATTACTCTAACTCTCAAATTTAGAATGTGGAGAATTCTAGGTAAACATTTGTTTTCCAGTAAGGGTTAGAAGATAAAATTTCATTGGCTTTTGGCATCTATTACTACTGAAGAGAAAATTCTTGGTCTAATTTTGTCCCTCTTATAGTAATGTTAAGGCTTTTTTTTTTTTTTCAAATGAAGTTTATTATTGTGGATATTTCAATGTACAAGAAAACCAGGCTCGGTGGCTCAGCCTGTAATCCCGCGCCTTTGGGAGGCTGAGGTGAGTGGATTGCCTGAGCCCATGGGTTCGAGACCCGCCTGGGCAGCGAGACCTCATCTCTACCATAAATCAAAAAATCAGCTGGGCATGGTAGCGCATGCCTGTAATTCCGGCTACT
>NW_007185002.1:0-779 GCF_000164805.1 Carlito syrichta
AAGAATACAAATGAAAACCACAACTTCACCACAAAACAGATGACACAATAATTTCTGTGTTAATCTTATTCCTGTTATTACACATCAGCCAAGGTTTGGACACATACTCAATCTCACAGGAGAGTGTAAAAAATGTCCATTACATAAAATTCACATTGCTATCTTTCATAGAGGATGCAGAGGTTGGCAAGAAATGCTTTATTTTATTTTATTTTTTAATTGCTTTTCAAGGATTTAAGTCTAGCTAGTGATGAGTAAGCATAATAAAGTAAATAAAAAAGATGACAGGTTCCACCTCAGAAAAGAATAAACCTCTTATAGTTTGAAGATGGGACAAAAGAGAGAATGAAATTTAAACTATTTTTTGAAATAAAAGGATTTAATATAAACATATAATAAGAACATGTCTAATGAAAGTGCACTTGAAAAAACGTGTAAAATAAACAACTTAGTTTCTCTGAAGCACAAGATATATAAAGAAAACTGTTCTAGACCTGCCATTAAGGACCCAGGCTCACAGAACCTGGCCATCTGTGAAGACAAGACTGTTTTCATTGGTCATTGCCAGTCCAAATGCAGAGAGGTGGGAAGGGCAGAGAGCAGATACAACTTAGGATGACCAGTGTCCCAAACTCTGGGCCGAGGGATCTGCAGGTGCTCTCTAGAAGTCTGCTTACTCACTCTGGGGTACATACACCTTCCATCCCCATGTAAAATGAAGGTTCAAGGACACGAAGCCATTATCTAAAATCAACTACTGGCAACCCAATGAAGGAAAT
>NW_007185003.1:0-888 GCF_000164805.1 Carlito syrichta
TACTCACTCTGGGGTACATACAACTTCCATCCCCACGTAAAATGAAGGTTCAAGGACACGAAGTCATTATCTAAAATCAACTACTGGCAACCCAATGAAGGGAATCACTAAAAGGAAACACAAATAAGAGATCAAGATGTAAAATGCCACATAGGAATGGCACAGTAGATGGCAGGCTGAGAAAAAAAGTAAAAGATAAAATACAATAAGCAGAGAAAATTGAAGTACCAAGTATACAGAAGGTTCCTCAGGAATTCCTATTGGAGCAACTTGGGAAGAAAGTGAGACAGACACCACCCTGAAACAAAAACTCCTAGAAGTTATTCAAGAAAACTTCCCTCATCTCATCAGTGATGCAAAAATTCAAACACAAGAGTTTCAGAGAATCTGCAAGACAACAAATGAGAAGACCACCTCCCAGACACATAATAACTCACCTAAACAAAGTAGGTATAAAAGAAAAATTCCAAAAGACAGCAAGAGAAAAAGGTCAGACTACCTACCTGGGAAGACCAATTAGAATAGCAGCAGATTTATCTACAGAAACACTTCAGGCTAGGAGAGCTTGGAGACCAATCTTCAAAGTTCTCAAAGATAAAAAATTTCAACCAAGTATAACTTGCCCAGCCAAGCTATGCTTCATCAGTGAGGGAGAATTAAAATCTTTCCCAGACATCCAATCCCTAGGAACTTATGCTGCCTCCAGATCACCTCTTCAAGAAACACTTAAGAAAGTATTAAACACAGAAGAAAAGGAGAAAAGAACGACATTTTCTTCACAGAGTACAGGAAAAAAATGGAAAAAAACAGATGATCAACCCAAAACCCTAAAGACAGCAAGCAAACAGGAACACAACACTCTATAGAATCTCATGACAGGGATAAACC
>NW_007185004.1:0-855 GCF_000164805.1 Carlito syrichta
AACACAAATAAGAGATCAAGATGTAAAATGCCACATAGGAAGGGCACAGCAGGTGGCAGGCTGAAGAAAAAAAGTAAAAGATAAAATACAATAAGCAGAGAAAATTGAAGTACCAAGTATACAGAAAGTTCCTCAGGAATTCCTATTGGAGCAACTTGGGAAGAAAGTGAGACAGACACCACCCTGAAACAAAAACTCCTAGAAGTTATTCAAGAAAACTTCCCTCATCTCATCAGTGATGCAAAAATTCAAACACAAGAGTTTCAGAGAACCTGCGAGACAACAAATGAGAAGACCACCTCCCAGACACATAATAACTCACCTAAACAAAGTAGGTATAAAAGAAAAATTCCAAAAGACAGCAAGAGAAAAAGGTCAGACTACCTACCCAGGAAGACCAATTAGAATAGCAGCAGATTTATCTACAGAAACACTTCAGGCTAGGAGAACTTGGAGACCAATCTTCAAAGTTCTCAAAGATAAAAAATTTCAACCAAGCATAACTTGCCCAGCCAAGCTATGCTTCATCAGTGAGGGAGAATTAAAATCTTTCCCAGACATCCAATCCCTAGGAACTTATGCTGCCTCCAGATCACCTCTTCAAGAAACACTTAAGAAAGTATTAAACACAGAAGAAAAGGAGAAAAGAATGACAATTTTCTTCACAAGAGTACAGGAAAAAAATGGAAAAAAACAGATGAATCAACCCAAAACCCTAAAGACAGCAAGCAAACAGGAACAACAACAACTCTATAAGAATCTCATGACAGGGATAAACCCCCACATTTCAATAATTAACCTGAATGTGAATGTACTAAATTCACCACTAAAAAGACACAGAATGATGGGACAGGA
>NW_007185005.1:0-851 GCF_000164805.1 Carlito syrichta
CAGACACCACCCTGAACAAAAACTCCTAGAAGTTATTCAAGAAAACTTCCCTCATCTCATCAGTGATGCAAAAATTCAAACACAAGAGTTTCAAGAATCTGCGAGACAACAAATGAGAAGACCACCTCCCAGACACATAATAACTCACCTAAACAAAGTAGGTATAAAAGAAAAATTCCAAAAGACAGCAAGAGAAAAAGGTCAGACTACCTACCCGGGAAGACCAATTAGAATAGCAGCAGATTTATCTACAGAAACACTTCAGGCTAGGAGAGCTTGGAGACCAATCTTCAAAGTTCTCAAAGATAAAAAATTTCAACCAAGTATAACTTGCCCAGCCAAGCTATGCTTCATCAGTGAGGGAGAATTAAAATCTTTCCCAGACATCCAATCCCTAGGAACTTATGCTGCCTCCAGATCACCTCTTCAAGAAACACTTAAGAAAGTATTAAACACAGAAGAAAAGGAGAAAAGAACGACAATTTTCTTCACAAGAGTACAGGAAAAAAATGGAAAAAAACAGATGAATCAACCCAAAACCCTAAAGACAGCAAGCAAACAGGAACAACAACAACTCTATAAGAATCTCATGACAGGGATAAACCCCCACATTTCAATAATTAACCTGAATGTGAATGTACTAAATTCACCACTAAAAAGACACAGAATGGTGGACAGGATAAGAAACCATGACCCCATTATTTGCTGCATCCAGGAGACTCATCTCACTACAAGGGACGCACACAGACTCAAAGTTAAAGGACGGAAAACAAGTTTCCAAGGCAAATGAATCACAAAGAAGCAGGAGTTGTAGTCTTATATCAGACAAAACAATCTTTAAGCTATCAAAA
>NW_007185006.1:0-779 GCF_000164805.1 Carlito syrichta
GGAACTTATGCTGCCTCCAGATCACCTCTTCAAGAAACACTTAAGAAAGTATTAAACACAGAAGAAAAGGAGAAAAGAACGACAATTTTCTTCACAAGAATACAGGAAAAAAATGGAAAAAAACAGATGAATCAACCCAAAACCCTAAAGACAGCAAGCAAACAGGAACAACAACAACTCTATAAGAATCTCATGACAGGGATAAACCCCCACATTTCAATAATTAACCTGAATGTGAATGTACTAAATTCACCACTAAAAAGACACAGAATGGTGGACAGGATAAGAAACCATGACCCCATTATTTGCTGCATCCAGGAGACTCATCTCACTACAAGGGACGCACACAGACTCAAAGTTAAAGGACGGAAAACAAGTTTCCAAGGCAAATGAATCACAAAAGAAGGCAGGAGTTGTAGTCTTAATATCAGATAAAACAATCTTTAAGCTATCAAAAATTTTAAAAGATGCAAAAGGATACTACATAATGATAAAATGTTCAATCCATCAACAAGAAATATCCATCCTAAATGTATATGCACCCAACACAGGAGCAAGAAGATTTATAAAGTAACTACTAAAAAAACTAAAAAAAGATATTGACTCAAACACTATTATAGCAGGGGACTTGAATACCCGACTGACAACCCTAGATAGATCATCGAGACAAAAAATCAACAAGGAGAAGCAGAACCTAAACTTGACACTTGACCAAATAGAATTAGTAGATACCTACAGATTAATCCACTCAACAACCACAGAATATACATTCTACTCAT
>NW_007185007.1:0-822 GCF_000164805.1 Carlito syrichta
ATTTTAAAAGATGCAAAAGGATACTACATAATGATAAAATGTTCAATCCATCAACAAGAAATATCCATCCTAAATGTATATGCACCCAACACAGGAGCAAGAAGATTTATAAAGTAACTACTAAAAAAACTAAAAAAAAGATATTGACTCAAACACTATTATAGCAGGGGACTTGAATACCCGACTGACAACCCTAGATAGATCATCGAGACAAAAAATCAACAAGGAGAAGCAGAACCTAAACTTGACACTTGACCAAATAGAATTAGTAGATACCTACAGATTAATCCACCCAACAACCACAGAATATACATTCTACTCATCACCACATGGAACATGCTCCAAGATTGATCACATCCTTGGCCATAAATCAAATACATAAACAAATTCCATAAGGTTGAAATCTTGCCATGCACATTGTCTGGCCACGGTGGAATAAAAATAAATATCAAAACCAACATTTCCCCAAAGCCCACAAAGACATGGACACTAAATGGCACGATGCTGAACAACGACTTGGTCAGCACTGAAATCAAAGAAGAAATTGAAAGATTCCTGGAAACAAATGAAAATGAAGAAGCATCTTACCAAAACCTCTGGGATGTCATGAAATCAGTTCTAAGAGGGAATTTACATCTTTATAAGCACACAAGGCAATGGAAACATCACAAGTGCAGAGCCTAACAAATCACCTAAGGGAGCTGGAAAAAGAAGACCAACAAAACACCAACTTTAAAAGAAGATCCAAAATACCAAAATAGAGCCCAAATATGGAACATAAAAGACAAAGGTATCATAGAAAAAAATCAACAAATCAAAAAG
>NW_007185008.1:0-792 GCF_000164805.1 Carlito syrichta
CAAAAGACAACTGCATCCCTATACACCAACAACAAGCAGGCGGAGATCCAAACAAAAAGCACAATCTCATTCTCAATAGCCACCCCAAAAATGAAATACCTCGGCATCTTCCTAACCATAGAAGTGAAAGATCTTTACAATGAGAATTACAAAATACTGCTTAAAGAAATCCAAGAAGACATAAACAAATGGAAAAATATTCCATGCTCATGGATAGGAAGAATCAACATTGTTAAGATGTCCATCCTACAAAAGCAATCTACAGATTCAATGCACTACCCATTAAGTTACCAACCTACTTCTCAGACTTGGAAATGACAATACAGAAATTCATATAGAAACATAAACAACCACGAATAGCCAAAACAATCCTTAACAAAAAAAAAAAACAGGAGGTATCACACTTCCAGACTTCAAACTTTACACTAAGGCTACAGTAATAAAAACAGCCTGGTATTGGCACAAGAACAGGATCATAGACCAATGGAACAGGACAGAGATTCCAGAATCAAAGCCTCAATTCCTCAACCAACTCATCTTTGACAAAGCCTCCAAGAACAACCACTGGGGAGAGGAGAACCTATTCAGTAAATGGTGCTGAGAAAACTGGCTGACCACATGCAGAAGATTGAAACAAGACCCCTACCCATCACCATACACAAAAATTAACTCTAAATGGATCAAAGACCTAAACATAAAACTTCAAACTACAAGAATCGTAGAAAATTCAGGAGACACCCTGAAATTGGAACTGGGAACCAATTCCTATTCAGAACCCTAAAGGCTGATACC
>NW_007185009.1:0-794 GCF_000164805.1 Carlito syrichta
ACTGCTTAAAGAAATCCAAGAAGACATAAACAAATGGAAAAATATTCCATGCTCATGGATAGGAAGAATCAACATTGTTAAGATGTCCATCCTACAAAAGCAATCTATAGATTCAATGCACTACCCATTAAGTTACCACCCTACTTCTCAGACTTGGAAATGACAATACAGAAATTTATATAGAAACATAAACAACCACGAATAGCCAAAACAATTCTTAACAAAAAAAAAAACAGGAGGTATCACACTTCCAGACTTCAAACTTTACACTAAGTCTACAGTAATAAAAACAGCCTGGTATTGGCACAAGAACAGGATCATAGACCAATGGAACAGGACAGAGATTCCAGAATCAAAGCCTCAATTCCTCAACCAACTCATCTTTGACAAAGCCTCCAAGAACAACCACTGGGGAGAGGAGAACCTATTCAGTAAATGGTGCTGAGAAAACTGACTGACCACATGCAGAAGATTGAAACAGGACCCCTACCCATCACCATACACAAAAATTAACTCTAAATGGATCAAAGACCTAAACATAAAACTTCAAACTACAAGAATCGTAGAAAATTCAGGAGACACCCTGAAATTGGAACTGGGAACCAATTCCTATTCAGAACCCTAAAGGCTGATACCTTAAGAAATAAGATAGACAAGTGGGACCTCATAGCAGGGGGACAGTCCACAGAATGGGAAAAAATATTTGCCAAAGGTATATCTGGCAAAGGCCTAACATATAGGATCTGCAAGGAACTCAATGCACCGAAAGGAAAAAAACAAACAGCCCCTTTAAA
>NW_007185010.1:0-822 GCF_000164805.1 Carlito syrichta
TACAAGTTCCGTGCTTTACAAACCATGCATTACAAGACCATCACGAGACTTGCAAGTTTCGAGCAAACAATTCGAACTCCATGATGCCTGACGTGCTTCACAAAACTCACATCAAGGTCACAGGTGCACAATTTCTATTGTTCAAAATGTCTTCCATAGTGTTCAATAAATCATTCATATTATACTCTTTGTTCTAAACCCTGATTAATACAAAAAACTTTTCTGAGTTAACTCTAGGTTCAATCCAAGTTCACTGACTCCAAATATTTTTAACGATTAATATTATCAACTTAACAGTATACTATAATCTATAAGTTTACTTAAATGACTTAGCTGTTAGTTATACTATTATCCTATTACGATTTAACGTAATGCCTTATAACTCAGTTAAAATTCATTCTTAAACTACCAAACTTTACTATAATTCATATGAGTTTCATATGTCTAAACTTTAATTTTTATATGATCTAGTGATTGGACTTTAATACTATGCTATATCCTATTAAGCTAATACCTTATCATTAAATCTTATAATTATCATTAACGTATGATTTTTAAAATCATAACACCATAATTCTCATTCTATTCTAGTAAAATGATGACTTTAACCCAAAACTTAAATATTTTTTCCTAGTATATTAATACATGGCTATATGTAAAATTTCCTATTGTCATATTAGAAGCAAAAACAGCACCATTGGGAAAATTTCGGTATACAAATCAAAGGATCTTAAATTGTCCTACAGGAATAGAAACTAAAGTCATAATCTGAGAAAGAAACTTAAAGCTTAACAAACTTAAAGTTTTCTATGAATGCTTATA
>NW_007185011.1:0-688 GCF_000164805.1 Carlito syrichta
TCTATACATATGATCTTGTCTAAGAGATCAATACTTTTGAGATACGTCTAAATTCATACATGATCCTTAAAAAATATTTCTTGCTGGGCTCGGTAGCTCAGCCTGTGATCCCAGCGCTTTGGGAGGCCGAGGGGAGTGGATTGCCTGAGCCCGCGGGTTCGAGACCTGCCTGAGCAACTTGGCGAGACTTCATCGCTACAGTAAATCAAAAAATTAGTCGGGCATGGTAGCATGCGCCTGTAGTTCCAGCTACTTGGCAGGCTGAGGTGGAAGGATCGCCGGAGCCCAGCAGGTCGAGACAGCAGTGGCTGGAGGCAGCCAGTGACCTCTAGTCTGGATGACAGTGAGACTCCAACTCAAAAATAAATAAATAAATATACTAAAAATAAGAAATATTTTTTCAATATAATCAGTGAAATATTTACCTACACTTTCACAGAGCAAACTACCTAGAAGAGGCTTACAAAACACTAAGTATGCCATGTAACAAAAATAAATCAAAACACTCATTTATTTTGTGTTTCATATTTTGCTATTTATCAGAAAAATGAATGGCTACATGAATTGTGTACATATTAAGGAAAAATTTCCATGCAGCATTCCTATTTATAGAGCTTAAAAACATAATGTAGATGCAGGTTCCTGATGAGTATATATAATTCCATGTTTCCTTTATGAACTTTAATAA
>NW_007185012.1:0-780 GCF_000164805.1 Carlito syrichta
TTCTCATTTGTTGTCTTGCGGGGGTTCTCTGAATCTCTTGTGTTTGAATTTTTGTATCACTGATTAGATAAGGGAAATTTTCTTGAATGATCTCGTGGAAAGTTTGTTCCAATGTGGTCTCTGTTTCTCTTTCTGCCTCAGGGAGTCTGATTATTCTTAGGTTAGGCCTCTTGAGGTAGTCACTCATCTCTTGAAGGTTTTGTTCTGTCTTTTTTAGCTTATTTTCTGTGTTTTTAAGAGTTTGGGTTATTTTTATATTTTGGTCCTCAAGCTCTGAGATTCTTTCTTCTGCTTGGGTAATTCTGCTTTCCAAGCTTATCAATTTGTTATTTATTTCATTCACAGTATTCTTTATTACTGTTATCTCAGATATCAGCTCCTTCCTAGTTTCTTCTTGTGTCTCCTCAATTCTTTTTAGTCTCTCCATTATTGTTTTGATATCTACATTTGCATTTTGAGACCCTTCATTCTGGGGACTTTTCATTGTTTGTATTCCAAAGTCAATTTTCTCAGTGTCTGCTCTCCCAGGCGTCTGGGAGAGACCCATACTCTTCTTTTGGTTTTTCTTCATTTCTGTAGATTTTTCTCCCTTTACCCCTTTCCCTCCCCCTCTTCAATTCTGTTTTTGAGGGAAGGTGGGGTTGCTTTTATTTCTCTTCTGCAATGACCTGTTCTTCCTTATGAGGGTCTTCTGGTTTTATTCACTTTTCCCTCTGCTTTACAGTCTGTCTATTCAGCAGTTTGCAGTCTTGGTCCCTAGATTTAAAAAGGGGGCATATA
>NW_007185013.1:0-837 GCF_000164805.1 Carlito syrichta
CCCCCATTCACTTGGTCTCACCCTCAGCAACTTTTATGTTTCCCCAGATGAAAAAGTTCTCAAAGGGAAATCTTTTGCTGATGTGGAAGAGGTGAAACAAAAAATGACAGAAACACTAAAAGGCATCGAAGAGTTCAAAAACTGTTTTGAGCAGTAGAAAAATGTCTCAATAGGTATATTGCATCAAACAGAGAGTACTCTGAAGGTGACTGAAGTTTAAACATGTAAGAATAAATACACAATTTTTTATAAATAAATCCTGAGTTGTTTTTGGCATGCTACCTCCTTTATATTCAAAGATAAAAACTAAATAATCTAATTACTAAAAAAATTAAGACTTTAATTTTTTCTTATGATCTAGAACTTGGGTTTCAATATATTTTTAAATTATATTTTAATATTTTTATTTCAGCCTGTAATAATGCCTACTATATTTTCTTAGTCACTCTTCATTTTATAAACAAAATTAAAAATAAGTTATTTTCAATTACATTTATATCCAATCTGTTTACTCATTTGTCTTCCCCATAAGCTTACAAGCTCATCAAGAAGGACCCTGTTCTATTATTTGTATATCCCCATGAGCAAGTAAAATGGTAAACACAGAATTATGTTTGATTGACTATGGTTTAATAAAAAAATTAAAAGATCTTGTATAATTTAAGCATTGTATATTATTATAAAGATTAAAAAAATTAAAAGATCATGTATAATTTATACATTGTATATTATTAGAAAGGCTAGCTATTTAGCTCACTACAGGAACAGAAAAAATTCAATAGTTATTATATTTCAAAAATATATTCTGGAAGGGTGAGGCAGGACTGCTTGAGCCCA
>NW_007185014.1:0-1148 GCF_000164805.1 Carlito syrichta
AGTGATGGCCATGAGAAGGGCAAGGGGACCAACACGGGCCTGAGTAGACATATTTTCACCTGGTGTGGGAAGAGCAGAACCTTAAATGGCACTGCACACCAGAAGGCAGCTTTGAGATGGATACACATCCCAGGTTCTCTCTGTCCAGGAGATTAGTTACAGATGAATAAAGGGAGCAAAAGGAGTTGCCCCGTCAGAGACAGGTGCAGAGAGGGAGGAGACTCTGGGTCCACCATCTCTTGATTTCCCAAATGGGCTGAAAGCACACATGTGCCTGATATCCCTCTTTTCTCATCCTCAGCATGTCTGGCTTTTCTTGGGGTATTTTTATGTCATCACAGTGGACAGCTACGGAGCCACTTGCAAGTGGAGATCCTGTGTGCCACAGCCCAGGCTGGGATGCAGAGCCTGGCAGTCCACTTTGCCCTCACTGTTCTTGTGCCTAGTCAGCTGTTTCCACACCATTTCCACTCTGTTCTGTGTGGCACGGACCTAGCATCTCTGTTTTTCCTCGAGGGAGGTCAGGGACATCGAACTGAGTTATTCCATATGAGACACCTAACCTCACCCTAGAATCATGCCCAGCACATAGGAACTTCTCTGTAGATTGCACACACAAATTTGCACACACATGTGCAAACACACACGAACTCAAACATCTTTTTGGAAAGACCTTTCTTGGCCTGGAGGAGACAGCACCACCTCATACCCAGTCTGCCTTTCTTTCTTCATTGATCTCCTCAGCACAAGTTATCATCAGACCCACCATATATTTACTGTTTGTCCACCACTCCCACGCATGCCCCCCCACAGAGACTTTCATTAGTTTTATTACATGCTTTATTCCTTGGAATAAAGGTGTAATAATAATTCCATGACAGGTGTCTGGTAAATATCTGTCACATGCACAAGTCTCTGTTTTAGAGAAGACCTCCAGGCCCTGATGCTGCCACAGAGAGGTCAAGTAACTTGCTCCATGTCACCCAGTTGCAGCAGGTAAATCAGGGCACAAAAACCTGTGTTCTCCTCTAAATCATGATGACCTTTCTGCTGGTAACAAACAGACAAACCCACACAGTGCCTGAAACACAGTCAGAATCAGAGACGTTAAGAAAAGGTGATATGCTACAGCACGTGTCCCTGTCCCC
>NW_007185015.1:0-17906 GCF_000164805.1 Carlito syrichta
TAGTCTCTAATGATCTTTTGTATTTCTTCACGGTCACATGTGACTTCATCTTTTGTGTTTCTGATTATGCTTATTTGGTTTTTTTCTCATTTTTTCTTGGTCAATCTAGCTAGGGGACCATCAATCTTGTTTACCCTTTCGAAGAACCAGCTTTTTGTTTCATTGATTTTTTGTATTATCTTTTTGTCTTCTATGTCCTGGATTTGGGCTTTTATTTTGGTGATCTGGATTCTTCTGCTGAAATTAGGGTTTTTGTGGTCTTGCTTTTCCAGCTTCTTTAGGTGGCTTGTTAGGTTGTCAATTTCTGTTCCTTCCATTTTCCTCATGTGTGTTTGTAGGGATATAAATTCCCCTCTTATTACAGCTTTTAAGGCATCCCAGAGATTGGTAAGATGTTTCTTTATTTTCATTTGTTTCCAGGTATCTTTTGATCTCTATTTTGATGTCATCATTGACCCAGGGGTTATTTAGCATCATGCTGTTTAGTGTCCATGTCTTTGTGGGTTTTGGGGGGACTTTGTTGGTGTCAATGTTTATTTTTATTCCACTGTGTTCCGAGAAGGTGCATGGTAGAATTTCAGTCCTTTTAAATTTGCTTATACTTGATTTGTGTCCAATTATGTGGTCGATCTTAGAATATGTTCCATGTGGTGATGAGTAGAATGTGTATTCTGTGGTCTTTGGATGGAGTGTTCTATAGGTATCAATTAAGTCCATTTGGTCCAGAGTCTCATTGAGGTTCCGGATCTCCTTGCTGATTTTTTGTCCTGATGATCTGTCTAAGGTTGTGAGTGGTGTATTAAAGTCCCCAGTTATTATGGTGTTAGAGTCAATGTCTTTCTTTAGTTTTCCTAGAAGTTGCTTTATGAATGTTGGTGCGCCTATGTTGGGTGCATATATGTTTAGGATAGATATTTCTTGTTGATGGAGTGAACCTTTTATCATTATGTAGTGGCCCTCTGTATCTTTTTAAATTTTTGATAGCTTAAATGGTATTTTGTCTGAAATTAGGATCGCGACTCCTCCTTTCTTTTGTGTTCCATTCGCCTGAAAATTTGTTTCCCATCCTCTTACTTTGAGTCTGTGTATGTCCTTTCTAGTGAGATGGGTCTCTTGAAGGCAGTATATTGTTGCCTGGTGATGTTTTATCCATTTTGTCATTCTATGTGTTTTCAGTGGTGCGTTTAGTCCATTCACATTCAGACTAATTATTGAAATGTGAGAGTTCGTCCCTATCATGGAGTTCTTATTGAGTTGTTGTTCTTCCACTTGGTTTTTTTCTTTTTTCTTTCTTTTTTTTTTTTTTTTGTCTTTCTTTTGGTTTTGGGGTTGGTTCGTGTATATTTTATTCTTTTCCCTGTACTCTTGTGAAGAACGTTGTTCTTTTTTCCTTTTCTTCTGTGTTTAGTACTTTCTTAAGTGTTTCATGTAGAGATGGTTTTGTGGCTGCATAAGTTCTTAGGGATTGGATATCTGGGAAAGATTTTAATTCTCCCTCACTGATGAAGCATAGCTTGGCCGGGTAGGTTATTCTTGGTTGAAATTCTTCATCTTTTAGGTCTTTGAAGATAGTGCTTTTATTTCTCTTTTGCAATATCCTGTTCTTCCTTACGAGGGTCTTCTGGCTTTGTTCACTTTTCCCTCTGCTTTACAGTCTGTCTTTTCAGCTGTATGCAGTCTTGGTCCATTCAGAGTATCTCACCAGTTCACCTATGCCGTCGCCATCTTGCCCCATCCGACTGTGTACTTATTCTTACGTGTTTAAACTTCAGTCACCTTCAAAGCACTCTCCATTTGATGCAACACACCTACCGAGATGCTTTTTCCACTGCTCAAAACAGTCTTTGAACTCATCAGTTTTGATACCTTTTAGTGCTTCTGCCGTTTTATGTTTCACCACTCCCACATCAGCAAAACGTTTCCCTTTGAGGTCATTTTTCATCCAGGGAAACAAAGAAAAAAGTGGCTCAGGGTTAGATTGGGTGAATAGGAAGGGTGGGGCATGGAGGTCATGCTGTTTTGGGTCAAAATCTGCTGAACACTCAGCCTGGTGTGGGCAGATGCACTCATAAATCACCCATCATGAAATGGAGAAATGCGTTGAAAGCATCTCCAAAACAAAAATAATTCACTGAAGCCAATTGCAAACATATCCTCTCACAATAATGCTATATGCTACACTGATGCTGATGGGTTCCTAGAACACTTACTTATGGGGGAAGCCTGTACTATAAGGCCTTGCCTTCCAAAAGATAATTCCAGAAGATAGCACCCCACCCCCACCCCCATCCTTGTATAAAGTGCAGTCACTGGCTCTAGTGTTCTGGTGGGCAGTTAAGCAGAGTAGAGCAAACATTTAGACTATTGAGTAGATATGTGAACTGTAGACAATTCTCTACCACTTAGTAGCTCTGTTATCTTTGCTAATTCTTTTTCAGCAGCTGTACAATTGCTAAAGAGTCCATTAGACTAGAACGAGTTCTCTTTGGGCATTGATGTGTTCTGTTTTTCTGAAACATTTATTCAATCGGCATCTTGTTCCTTTCTCATTTCTGACGGAATGAATCGGCTGCAGAGTTTAGTTATTTTCTTTTTGCTCCTGTCCCAGTTATGTTTCATGGATTTTGCCCACCATCCTACCACCAGGGAATCTCCAACTAACAGCTGGCCCAGTGTGCCAATTATGTCCCTGTTATCTCTCAGCTCCAAAGCCATCTTTCTGCAGTCTATACGCCGGATTGCTGACTTCTTAAGTTCTGCCAATAGGTGGTGCTAGAGAGAGCACCCATAATTAGAGAGAGACCCGTGCTTACTCAAGTCAGTTACTCAGGCAGAGGCAGCTGGCTGTAACCACCAGCCTTTTCCAACCTTCCAGAACCTTCTACTGCCTTCAGAACAACCATCAGCAGCAGTTATGCCTCATTTTCAGAGATATGAGCACCAATTCCTCAGCATTTTGCATCTTTTTTCTTTTGGTGCATCAGCTCCGGCATGGTAGCCTTTCCTCAGTATTCCTTTTGCTCGTTCAGTCTTTCTTCACCTGAGGAATCAATTCCTATGCTAAAATACTTGTCTGAAATTCCAAGTGTAGTTTTCATTTTCTTCTATCTATCTTGACTGATAAAACCAGTTAAATGTTCCCTCTTCTCCCAAATCTTGTGAAGTCTTATCCCTTTAGAAGATACCTCATTCAGCACTTCACGTGACTCCATGTTTTGAGGAAAACTGTTTGCAGGTGTCATTCTATCTTATAAAACTTTTAATATCTGCCATTTGAGTCCTACGCTTCACAATAGGGTGAGCATGCTTACCGCTTTTGGGGTCAGGGCACAAATGGAAGGCAGTTCTTCTATTAATCTGAGATGAAGTTTCCATTTAATATGATAACCAAACCCCAGTCACTTCCACAAATAAAATCACATACTATTTTTTTTCATAATCAATACTTTTTATTATGGTTTTGTGGGGTACAGTTAAGGGTTAGGTGTACAATTATGTTTAATTCAGGCACCCTGTTGATAAGAGGTGTTTCCCCATCCCCAGACAGATATTTGCTACTGTTAATCCCATCTCCCTCCACCCCCTCCATAGTTTCCCAGTACCGTCAGTCATTTTCTTATAGTATTACATTGGATGTTCAAGGTCCATTATATGAGTGAGAACATGTGATACTCGGATCTTTGTTTCTGTGAGAGGTCACTCAGTATTATATACTCTAGTTCCATCCAGGTTGCTGCGAAATTCATGATTTTGTTCTTTTTTATGGCTGCATAGTATTCCATTGTGTATATGTACCACATTTTTTTAATCCAGCCCTCTTTTGATGGGCAGCATGGTTGTTTCCAGGTTCTTGCTATTGTGAACAATGCTGCGATAAACATACATGTGCAGGTATCTTTTTTATAGAGTGATTTGAGTTCTTCAGGGTATATTCCCAGTAGGGGGATTGCAGGATCATATGGGAGGTTGATATTTAGAGCTTTCAGGAATTGCCACACTGCTTTCCACAGAGGTTGCACTCGTTTACACTCCCACCAACAGTGTAGAAGTGTTCCCTTTATGCCACACCCTTTCCAGCAGCTGTTATTTTTTGAGTTGTTGATAATTGCCATTCTGACTGGAGTTAGGTGGTATCTCAGTGTGGTTTTGATTTGCATCTCCCTGATGATTAGTGAGGTTGAACATTTCTCCATGTATTTGTTGGCTGCTCGGATGTCCTCTTTCGTGAAGTGTCTGTTCATATTTTTTGCCCATTTTATAATGGGGTTGCTTGTTTTTTTCTTTTCAGCACGTTTTAGTTCCTTGTAGATCCAGGATGTTAAGCCTTTGTCAGACCTGGTGTTGGCAAATACTTTTTCCCAGTCTGTAGGCTGTCTCCCTGCTCTCTTGATGGTTTCTTTGGCCTTGCAGAAGCTTGTCAGTTTATTAAGGTCCCACGTGTCTATCTTCTCTCTTATGACCTGTGGGTTTCGGGTTTGAAATCACATACTATCAAGTAGTTGAAGGAATAAACTGAGGCAAGGTTGGCCAGTGCCAGTACCAAGGGAATAATGCAAGATTGCAACCAAATAAGAAGCAGAAGGAAGTAAAGTTTATTATTCACCTTAAAGTTTATTATTCACCTTTCACAGATTGGAAAGGGGGCTGACACTCAGAGGCAAGTGTGGCCTCGAAGGGCCAAGAACTGGGTATATTTAACCTGAAGGACTTTAGGGGTAAGAGGGGTTTGGGCTCGGAGGTGTCTGGGCCAAAAGGAATGTCCAGGGCTATGAGTCTTTGATGTTGATTGTAGCCACGTGAGTTTTATATCTTGGTGTAACCAGACATTAGCATCTCATGACCTTGAGTGGTGGGCTAGATGGGAGGAGACAAGGGGAGGGTTTTTTCCTGCAAGAGATCTGTCAGATGTTTCCAATCCACAAGCTCCTTAGCACAAATGTGGTCTTATTATTATTTCTATGGCTTCAGTTAGCTAATGATCTTTGACCTTCCACCTTGACAAGGAACCTGAAAGTTCCTTAGAGATTATTTGTTAAACTATGAGTTGAAAGGTTGGGCTATTCTTGTCTTGCATCTGTTGGAGACTTGCTGAGGGGTTGGGATGGGCTGCTAGCTTGGCCTGCAATAAAATGTCTGAATGCTTTCTAAAACATGCCTATTGGAAGTTTTTCTATCTATGTCTAACCTGTGCTAGATTCAAAGCATGTCTGTCTATGCAAAAATGACTATGCTGAGGCAAAACGTGAACTAAGTTTATTCTAAGTTTCTCCGAGTCCCTTCTTTCAGTAGTATATAATAAATGTGTATCCTAATAAACTACCTTGATTCCCCACCAAAACATGGCAAAATATAAGAAAATAGACATAGATTAATACTTATATACGTGTATGCATACACACATCATTTACAAGTTCTTGGCGTTACACACACACATATGGCTACATATAGATACATGAATATCTATATGTAAAATACATATACATGTATATCTATATGCTTATTTGTTTTTTAACATGTGTAAAAACAACAAATAAGCAAAAGCAAATTGAAAATAGTAACAGCAAGAGTATTTATATTTCAGCTATTCCATTCTCTGGTGTGCTTGGGGAATAGAACTCAAAGTAACCACCATTTTATACATGAGGTTTACACGACATACGCAGGGGAATTAGCGACTTGCCTTGTTTACCTGGCTAGCAAGTGACACACCAGTCGGCTTGATCTCACGGGTCCCCCACAGTATGTAGCATCCTCGAGTGAATGCGACTGCTCCCATCAATCGGGGACGGAGAGTTCAGCCTCCGGTTTAGGAAGTCAGGACTCTGACCATGAGTTTTGCTCTCTCTTCTTTGACTTTCTCTTCCCCTGAAAAAGAAAGTTATTTTCAAACCTCCATCTGTTTTGTGTTTAACGTGCAGAAAGGTTGCACATTTTCAGGGACCTTGTTCATAAGCAGTAGATTGTACAACAGTTTATTACACAAGTGGAGGTTTTTATTGCTGGCCTTTGTTGAGTTGCCAACTGGGAGAAAGAACATAACGTGCTTAGTGGTCCCTATCAGGAAAAATGAGAAAGCATTAAATACCAGTCAAATCGTCAAGCATCGAAAGATGGTAATCAAATCCAGAAATCCTTGGAGCATGGCTGGTAAGGAGGACTTTTCTCTTTACTAGTATTTTTACATCCATAATTGTTTTTAAAGATTTTTTTTGTGCCATGGGCAGTATCCTGAAGCATTATGTGAGAAGTATAACATTGTTAGACCTAAAAAGATTCATGTTTGATGCAGGGCATCAAACTGAACCCCTGAAAGATATATATATATATACATATATATATATATATATAATATTATACATATAATATGTATATATTACCCTGGGTCGTATACTCTGTACACCTAGAAAGGAATATATTTTACTACTGATTTGTCCCAGCCATGGGACAGAGGGTGAAAAGCTCTTACAAAGCATGCTAGGAAAAATCACATCAGAACAATTCTAAGTGTAACCAGGCCAGTGGTTATGGTTTATCTTGCATCTTCCATTTTGGATTTTCCCAGAGGCTCAGCCCATCCAGAGGCCCCTGGATAAAAGTTGGTGGAGACCTCATAAATTCTCCATTCTAGTAGTTCTTAGCCCAGGTTGCACATCAGAGTCACCTGGGGAGCCTCATCCCAGACCAATTAAATACAATCATCTTTAGGGGTGGGTGAGGACATTGGCGTGTTCTCGAGGTGATTCTAATGCTCTGTCTGGGTTCAGAATAGCAGATTCAATTCAACTACCTAATTTTACTGGTAGAGGAAATTGAACCCGGAGAAGTTACTGTCCACAGCACTTGAATCACAGTATATCAGTTCTGTTTTCCAGTAAAGTGTTCTCTCACTATCATTTTGTAACTCAGTAGCTTCATTCATGCCCCATATCTCCTAACCCTTTATTCATACAAGTGACACATTCAAACCTAACCCAGCCCTCTCTTTGCTTGTACACAAATACCATGAAGTAACTTGTATTAGCAGCAGTAGCCCCAGCAGCTAAGTGTTCCCAAGTAATACATAGGCGATGTTGGGACTGTGGGGAAGTAGTTAAATGACCCACTTTTTTCTCTAGGTGGTCCTTGAACATGAAGGTAATTCAACTCCATTGTCCCTTTTAGTCCATTATTAGATTCTTGCCTGTTTGAACGAAACAGTCCTATTTTATGCCGGATTCCTAGTGTAAATATGAATGGTTCCCCCAAACATTTAAAAAATATGCTCTAAATTGTACTTGAAAACATATGATCATCCTACTCTAGATGAGTCCCACCACCAGGGTTATATACGCTGTCTTTGAAAGATCTCCTTCAGGTTGAAAATCCCAAAGTCTTTTGGCAACCCAGAGGTCACATTCTAATTGCACTCTTAACTTGAGTCTGATAAACAATGTATTCAATCTGATAGACGTTTAATACCCAAGGGGGCCATTGGTCGGTAGCCTTGGACTTCTCAGCTTAATCGCCCTAGCTTAATGCCACTTAAATCAGAATGTAAGCACTGAAAGAATTTCAGGAATCTGATGATATAAATTGTATTTTTAGAGCCGTGAATGACTTGAGCGAGTGAAACAGTACAGTGACTAAAGATAGTTCTCTTTAGTTTTCCCATGATTTATCACAAGCAAGTTCACAGCAGGTTAAAATAATTGAATGCTGTGATAGCATACATACTGGCATGATTTTATGAGCAGTCATTCATAACATATTTGTCCCTAAGCATAATTTCCATGATAGAACTCTGATTCACATGCAATTTTTTGCAGCGACGACACAGTTGAAATAACTCCTTCGTGGAGGCTGGCTACATTTTCACAACGTCTGGTCCCAAGCGAGAGCTTCGGGAAAAGGGATCAAGGAAATGACTATTCTACCAAATAAAATGTAAGTACATCCTGACAAAATGATCACTTTTACTGAAGGATAAAGAGGAATATTCTTTATGGGGATGGTTGTGACTTGGGGGCTATGCCTTGGAGATTCTACCTATTTCTCATGACTTATTTTCTGTTTTCCTGTCATTGTTTATTTTCCACTTTTCTCCTCATGTACTTTTTCTTCTAACTACTAGCTGTGTCTTCTGGGCATGTATTTTTTTCCACTCTGTAATCAAATGCTATAATGTGGGGAGAATAAAAAAATAACTCCCTAAACTCATTGTGCAGATAAGAGATAATGAATGTGTGGGTACACATGAGCCCCAAAACTCAGCTGTGTAAGGCATACAACTTTCTTTATTTTTTCTATAACTCTACATAATGTCTATTTTGAGTCCCAATTTGACTTCATCATGGAGATGTCATCTCAGTCAAATCAGGTTGTCCTCATCTAAAACCCAGGGAGGACATAGGACTCGTGTTTTTCCATTTTCAACCCTGGCTGAATGTTTCATCATGGCCCCACCTGGGGGTAGAGGGGTAGCAGGGCAGGTGCTGAGGGCGCAGGACTCCTTTTCCAGGAATCTGCAATCATGTCAATTTCCTTGGCTTCCATGGTTCTTCTCCTCAAATTTGAAAAGTCTTGTCTGGTCTGGAAAAAAAGTCTCACAGCTTTTCATCTAATCTTCCAAATCTTTGGTTTATGACCAGAACCTGGGATTTGAGATTCAAAAGCTAAAAATATGACTCCTCTGTTATCTTTGTTTTTCTGGTTTTCTTTTCCCTGAAGCGTTGCAGAAGGCCTAGCTGCCTAATGGGGAGAAAACACAGGAAATACCAGGGAAAACATATGGGCAAATATTTCACAAGAATTTCTCACCACATGTGCAAAGCACCAAGAAGAAGACATGGCATATGGCAAGAAGTTAACTTTAAGAAAAGTTCAAAGTAGGCTCCCTGTTTCCTGGCTCTGTGTCTTTGAACAAGTTCCTTAAACTTAACATGCCTCAGTTTCCCCATCTGTAAAATGGGGATTATAATAGCACCTACCTTACAAAGTCATAGGTATATAAAGTACTTGATGAGCTAATTATACTATTATTTTTGCCACTACTACTACAAACTTCTGTTCTTTAAAGCCATTAGCTTACAGTTATTGGCAACCACAATGGTATTGATGTGATTGACACAGACAGTGCATCACATTCAGAGAAGAATGAATATATCACAGGGAAAGAAGGGGCTACTGGTCCCAAGCATGGAGCTGGACTCAGTTTCCTGGAAATGCAGCCTTCTGGGTAAAACTGAGTCAAATGATCGTGAGAATTAGGGTAGGTGAACAAGCAATCAGTCAACTTCAACAAAGGCAGTTCTCAGGTGCTAGTATAGAGAGACAGATTCTTCAAGAGCTAGTCTGAATAAGAAGATGGATCCACGCTTCTAACCCAGGGGACAAGAAAGAAAAAGAAAGGTAGGATAAGGAGAAAAGGTAGAGAAAAACCCTTCCAAATCAGTGTGAGGAATATGCCATGGTCAGCAGTTGTTAGAGAACAGAGAGTGCATTGGGCTTCTCCTGGGATATGAGGCCTTCTTGGGCTTTTGCTGAGGAACCATTTCTTTGAGCAAGGCCAGTGCGAAGAAACTGAGGGAGAGACAATGGTCCATCAATCTCCAAGCTAAATACATCTCATTCTCCAGGCATCAACTGATGAGCATGAGAATGAAAATGTGGGGACCTTGACCCCTCCACCTGCCTAATTCTCCAATCTTAGTGTCAGTCTGTTCAATGTTGTTCTCATCTCACACTTTGCCAGGATGAACCAGCCCAAATGGGACACTGGAAAATGCATCACATTGGAAATCAGGATACCTACACCTCAAACTCAGTCAATGACCAACTAGCCTGTGACCCTGGACATACCCTTTCACATCCCTAGCGCTCAGGGCCCTTGATGAGAAGTTGGGACCATAAAAGAACAGAGCAATGTGGCATAGTTAGGGGTGCAGGAGCCAGAGAGATACCAATATGAATTCTGTTTGTCATTTACCAGATGTAGCTTATTTCATTTCTTTAAGTTACAGTTCCCTCATGTTATAAAGATTGGGATAATAGCACCCCCCTCCATATGATTATTTTGAAGATCAAATTCAAGACTATATGAGACATCTTCAGCACTATTGTGAAACAGTATAAGTCTCAACCATTCAAATGAGTCTAGTGCCAATACCACTGGAAGAATTATCAGTGGAACCCTGGGGCTCTTTCAGGCCAGGGACAACTAAGATGGCTGAATGGGAGAATTCAAGACTGCAGACCCTTCTTCATCTTTGTTTTGTTTTTCTATCTATTTCTTTCTCTTTCCCATCTCCCTCTCATTTTCTTTAATAAAATTGTTTTACACTAAATAGTAATAATAGTAATAATAATAATAATGTTATAAATCACTGAACTAGGCCACGGGTTGGCAAACTTTTTCTGTAAAGGGCCAGATAGTAAATATTTTAAGCTTTGCAGGCCATATGTAGTCTCCATTGCATATTCTTCTGGTTCTATCTGACTTACATTAGACTTGGGCTTAGGTTTGGATAGAAAATAAGAGCATCTATTAGGATAGTATTGTAATAATAGTGATAATAAGGTAACTGTTATAACAGAACTCTCATCTGTGCATAACAAGCATCTCAGTGACTAAACACAATTAAAATTTCTCTCTCACATCACAGAAAAACATGAGTTGGGGCTGGTGGTTTACTCCACATAGTCTGTTGGGAATCTAGTATCCTCTCATATGGTGGGTTCTTCATCTCCTATGACTCTGGAGAGCACTGTATGGAAGGAAAAGAGAGATGGGCCCACATTCAAGAACACTGTAAAAATGTAACAACTATTCTTTTTGGGTTTTGTGTTTGTTTGTTTTTTGAGTTGGAGTCTCACTCTGTCACCCAGCCTGGAGTGCAGTGGCCACTCCTGGCCACTACAGCCTCTACCTGCTGGGCTCTGGTGATCTTCTGCCTCAGCCTTCCAAGTAGCTGGAACTACAGGCACGCGCTACCACGCCCAGCTAATTTTTTATTTATTGTAGAGATTAGGTCTCGCCAAGTTGCCCAGGCGGGTCTCGAACCCGCGGGCTCAGGCAATCCACTCACCTTGACCTCCCAAAGCGCTGGGATTATAGGCTGAGCCACTGAGCCCAGCCATAACAACTATTCTTAGCTCAAGGGTTGTACAATGATGGATCATTGGCTAATTTTGTCCTGCAGTCCATAGTTTGCCCACTCCTGGATTAGACCATATCTTATGTCTCTTCTGAAGATGAACCAAACTTCTCTGATAAATCTTTTTCTTTATCCATCAAGATAGCCTGGCAACTCACTCTATAACATCTCTCACTATCTTTAATGTGATAATATTTTTCATATTTACAACAATTATCAGATTAAGTGTTTTTGTTAAATTTTATGTGTAATATTACACAGAGTTTCTTTATGAACACTTTTCGTAAAGATGGTGTATTAGTTTCCTGCAGCTCCTGAAACAAAGTACTGCTAACTGGGTGGCTTAAAACAGCAGAAATTTATTCCTTCACAATCTGGAGGCCAAAAGTCTGAAATCATAGTGTTTGAAGTGTTGATTTTTTTCTGAGGGAGAATCTGATCCGTCTTTCTCCATCCTCTAGTGATGGCCATGATTCCTTGATATCTCTGGACTTCTAGACACATCACTCCAATCTCTGCCTCCACCTCCACACAGCTTCCTCCCTGTATCTCTGTGTCTTCACATGGCCAGCTTCTTATTTGATTAGGCCCACTCTAATGACTTCATTTTAACTTGGTCAGATCTCCAAAGACCCTATTTCCGAATAAGGTCACATTCATAGGTACTGGGGGTTAAAACTTCAATCTGTCTTCTTTGGGGCCACAATCCAGCTCGTAACAGATGGTAAAAGTCACACAGTTGCTTCTTCATATCTAAGAACTGTGAAATGTTAGAAATGAAAAGGACTCTTGGGCTCTCCGTGTTGTATCAGAGAGGAATAAAGTAGATGAAGTGTCTAAAGAGCTTATTTTTTACCCTTTGTTAATTGCAGACAGCAAACAGTACTATGATTGCTGCTACCTTGAATAATGTAGCAGATTCTTTTTTAAAGTGTATGTGTGTGTGTGTGTTTTATGGGCATGGAACAACAAACTAGAAAATATTGTACATTCTGTACCCTTCTTCTACGTTCAACTTATAAATACTGTATTCAAAATACCGGAACAGTGTGGCTTGTGGTTACTAACAAAATTAAAAATAAAAGCAAAACCCTTCTAACATCCATGTCACCCTCTGAGGGAAAGGCAGCTTGGTGCCCTGGATAAGAAATGGACTTTCTGATGAATTCTCACCCCTTTCTGCAGGGGTCAGGATTTGAAAATTACTACCAGCTGGTTGTAATTTTATCCTATTTTGAAACAAATGACTTACACTGCTAAACTATCTCTAGGGCAAAAATTTATTTTCCCGTACTTGGTCTAAGTCGCAGAGACCCAGTTTGCAAAGTAGAGGAAATGAATAAAATATTTTTGGTTATCTCACCTGACCTCTGCTAGTAGAAAACTTTCCAATATCCCAGCATCAGCACAGGTGAATGGAGCCATGCCACATCATCTCCAATATTCCACAGCAAGACTTCTACCTCTTTTCCAAATTTTTAGAGCACTTTTTGTCTTTGCATCTTTTCAGTGGCACTTATGACAGTCTGCCATATTTGCAAGATTCATCTGCCTTCCTAAAGTGAAAACTCTTTGAAATCTTAGTCTTATGACTCAAGATGGAAAAGTAAAAGCCAGTGGAGGGAGAGAAACTTGAAATGCAGGAAAAAAAGGAGCATCACAGGAATGAATCTTTCAGGAACCAGGAAGGATGGGGTAAGGGACCAAACTGGACTGTTATCTGCCCTGTATAGGAACACCAAGCAGTTGGGAATTTCATTTACGCTTCCCTGAAAACCAGCTAAGCCTGTAAGGGCTTCTGCTGGAATTCAGCATCAGGCCTAGAACTCTGGTGGATGTGCCTAAGGATAACCCTATCCAAAACTGTCAGCACAAGCAAGTCATATAACTTCTGTATGCCTCAGGCTTATCATCTATATGATAGGATTAGTGATAAAATTTATCTCATAAAATTGTTGTGGGAATCAAATATCACAGTGGATGAAAAGCACTTAGCACATAGCCAGCTTGGCATATTGTTCCCCAAACTTCCCAGATTTATCTACTGGGAATTATGACAGAGTAGACTTGGATTTACTAAGCATAGTTAAGAAATTATTTTCAGAGAAATTTGGGAAACAATGCTGTAGTAATACTAATAGCCCAAAAAGGAATAGCTATTTCTATTATGCCATTTTCACTATCATTAACAATATCATCATCTTCTTCATCATCATTACCACCATCACCAATAGGAATTTTGCTTGAAGATAATGTCAGAGAAAAAATTCAGCAACACTAGCAAATTCTGTAGTAAAAATGAATTAGTTATCTTGATTGTCATCTGATATGAAGTCATTTTCACTGTTTGCAGAACCAGGAGACTTGTAACTCCAACTCACTCTCAGTTTGAATTTCAAATCGATTATTTTAATTTTACTCTTATTTAGGTGAGGAAGGATATTAACTAAGAAGAAGAACTTTATCTGGCATTCAGTGGCTGTAAATCTAATCTGTGATTCACTTCCATTTTTACCCTGGGTTTGAATGAGAAATGGTCTATGAACTGCTAATTACTACATTTTAACTGAGGCATCTCAAAGAAGGAAAGAATCATAGGGACCTTAAATGGGTGGTGGAAAATTTACTCATTCATCTTAGACATCAAAGGGCAATGTTTTTTATAAACGTCTCTTTGTGTTTCATTGTTTTAATGGTTCTCAAAACTCCGTATAATTAATAACACATATTTTGATTATTTTCTATTTTCTGTGATGTAGTTTTCTTGGTTTTTCCCAGTCCTTATATCTGACTCCTGAAAAGAAGAAACCAAATTATGTAATTCATTGTACTTACTCCAGTGTTTAGCATAGAATTTCTTTCTAGTGCCTCAGTGAAGATTCACAAACCAACAGTATAAAACTACAGGGTTTCTTAATTTAAAGTTCTTTATTTTGAGTATAACTGTCTAATCACTTGATTTGTCTTCTTCCTTACCTATTTGTTGTTAAATTAATAATAATAGATTGTCCTAAGGGAATGTCATATTGAGATGGCACCTAGTCCAGAGGGCCTTGAAATAATTGAATTTCCTTTGTCCAAGAGTGCCATCTCTTAAAGAGAAAGGATAAGTAGGGAACAGTGGCAAAGAAAAACAAAATATTTGTAGCCTAAAATATTCATGTAGGACTCCAATAATCTGGAATAGAGTATGTAGAAGTTTTATCTTGCCCCAGCCACCAAACCTCTTTGCTTCAAAGCACAATCTCAGGTCTCAAAACTTCCCACTCTAATTAAGTAAAAATCACACTCTGTAGTGATAAAGAAAAAGCCCATAGAAAGGCAGAGAATAAGCACATCTTTTAGTTAGGATAGGGTAACTCTATAATAAAGAGTGATGGCTAACAAAATTAAGGTTGATATTTTATGCTCGAGTGCAACATGAGTTGGTAGAGGAGAAGGGCTCTACTCCACGCAGTCTTTCAAGTATCTACAATTCTGTTTAATGGCTCCTCTGGTTTTTAGGGATCTTGAGACCACTGGATGGAAGGAAAGCGATATCATGGAGCAATTTTTAGGTTGAGGTGGTGTAAGTCACTTGGAGCTACATTTAAGAACCCAGTTAAAGGACAACCCTTCTTTGTTAAAGAGTCACCTGGCTATGTACCTAGGAAAGAAAGAGAAGTGGCTTGGTGAACACCTAGCCATTCTGTTATGAAGAGTTAGTGCTTATCCTCCAAACCTAGAGAGTAACTGGCTCAAACCACTTGCTCAAGTCTGTCATAGAAAGTGTAGTGTCCTCAAAAGGGAAAATGAAATGCAGTGCTTGGAAAAAGACAGAGAAAACTATTCCCACAAATCCTAAAATTTCATTCCTATCAAGGCGGTGTCCTAGGACCTAAATAATTAATCAGTATTCCACTTTTTAAAAAAAAAGAGTAACAGAATTGGGGGGCTGTGAGTATGGGGCAGATAAAGTTTTTTCTTCAGCTAATATCCAGTGCTTGGTTTTTCTCAAAATCTGTGATTTCTCTCTATTTCTAATTCTACCTCCCACTGAGAAACCAGGCACAGATCTAGAAGCAAGAAATATTGCCTGTGGTATTCATACTGTCACAATGAAAGTATGGGCTATCAAGGTACAGTTTTTGGTTTTGTTATTTTCCCTCCTAGGGACTATGTCTTCAACTCTGATCATGTATCATCAGGTAAAAGATAAGGATAATAGCTGATAGCTAACATCTATTCTTACTTTGTTCCATACAGTGCTATTCTAGCTACAGTACAAATATTACCTGTTTAATTCCACCAACTTGTGAAGTAGGTCTTACTAGTTTCTGCATTTTACAACTTTGGAAACTTTGGAAACACAGAGTTTAGGTAACTTATCCAAGGTCACACAGTCATCACTGGGGCCAGAATTCCAACCAAAAAAGGAACAAGGTCTTAACCACTACATTCAACAATTTTGGTGCCAAAAGCTGGACATCCCCTAAGAGTATTTAAGTGAGAAGGATAGATAAGCATGATTTGCACTCAATTATTGTTTTTTCCAACAAAAATAGAGCTTTTAAGTTGACTTAAATAGCAAAGCATAACACTACTGTTACCATGGCATTACATTTTAGAAAGTTTAGAGCAAAATATAAAACCGTAACCCTAACCCTAACATCTTAGATATAAGTACCTTTTCCATCAATCCTAACAATAAGAAATATTAGCCCTTTCCTTCTATACTTTATACTATCTTAAAACAAGAACCTTTGTATTCTCTTTCTCACATACAGTGTTTTTGAATTCTTTTGATCTTTAGACTTTACTTCATGAAAACGTATAGCATTAAATTTCTGAAAATCACAGAGAAAGAGTTACCTCTTTTGTTTCTACTTTCTGTCAATACCCTCTTAAACATAAAATAGCATGTAAAAATTTCCTTCCACAGAAAAAATAATCAGAGAGCATTTAAATGCCTTATTTATTGTCATCGTTTTCCTTTTATTCAGAATAATTTCCTCCACTGATCAGTTATTTTTACCTTAATTATGTTCTATGCCATTTGCTTTTTGCTTCTGTGTTTTTCATTTGTTATTTTTTACTGAAGAGGATAGGACATACAGTGTGATGTTGAATAACAAACGGCAAGGACATCACTTGCCTTGCTCCAGATTTTCAGGGAAAAGCATTAAATGTTTCACCATTACTTAGAGTGTTAGTTGCAGGGGTGTTTCTGTTTTGTTTTGTTTTGTTTTGTTTGGCTTTTTAAAATATTTCTTATCAGCTTGATGACGTTCTCCTCTATTCCCAATTTTCTGACAGTTTATATTATAAATGGATGTTGAATTTTGTCAGATCGTTTTTCTGCATCAATTGATATATTCGTGTGGTTTTCCTTCTTGAAACTGCCATTTTTGTGGATTTCATGGATTGATTTTTGAATATTAAGCTAGCCTTAACATTCCCAAGAAAACTTCACATAGTTGTAGCACATTCTTCATTTTACATATTGTTGAATACAATCTGTATTTTTTTAAATTTAGCATTTTGGCATCTATGTTTATGAGGAATATTAGTCTATAGTTTCCTTCTTTCCTTCCTCTCTCTCTCCTTTCCTCCCTCCCTCCCTCTCTCCTTTTCTTCCTTTCTTCCCTCCTTCCTTCTTTCCTTCCTTCTCTGTCTCCCTTCCTTCCTTTCTTCCTTCCTTCCTTCCTGGTTTAAGAATCAGAGTAATGATGATCTCATAAATTGAGTTGGGAAATATTTTTGCTTCTAAATTTTAGAAGTAATATTATGGAATTGTTAATTTTTTTTAAATGTTTGATAAAAAAATTTCCAGTAAAATCATCTGGGCCTGAATATTTTTTTCAGAAAGTTTTTTTATTATAAATTCAATTTTTCTAAAAGTTACAGGGCCATTCAAGTTATATATTACATTTTAAATGAGTTTGGGTAATTTATGTGGTTTTAAAGGAGTTGATCTCTTTTACTTAACTTGTCAAAAATATGTACATATAATTGTTCATAATATTTCCTAAAATTATCTTATTATTATTTAATGTCAGTGGGGTTTGTGGTGATATTCTCTTTTATTCCTAATACTGGCAATTTGTTTTGTCTTTGTTGCTCTTGCTAAAAGTTTGTTGAATTTATTGACCTTTTTAAGTAACCAGATTTTGGTTTCTCTGATTTTTTTCCATTGTTTTTCTGTTTTCAATTTCCTTTATTACTATCACTACATTTATTGTTTCTTTCCTTCTCTTCGTTTCTTTGGTTATTCTTAAGATGGAACCTTAGATAACTTAATTAAGACATCTCTTTTCTAATATAAGCATTTATTTTATTTTTTTAAATCAATATTTTTTATTATGATTTTGTGGGGTACAGTTAAGGGTTAGGTGTACAATTATGTTTCATTCAGGCACCCTGTTGATAAGAGGTGTTTTCCCATCCCCAAACAGATATTTGCAACTGTTAATCCCATCCCCCCTCCCCATAGTTTCCCAGTACCGTCAGTCATTTTCTTATAGTATTACATTGGATGTTCAAGGTCCATTATATGAGTGAGAACATGTGATACTCAGATCTTTGTTTCTGTGAGCGGTCACTCAGTATTATAGACTCTAGTTCCATCCAGGTTGCTGTGAAATTCATGATTTTGTTCTTTTTTATGGCTGTGCAGTATTCCACCATGTATATGTACCACATTTTTTTAATCCAGTCCTCTTTTGATGGGCAGCATGGTTGTTTCCAGGTTCTTGCTATTGTGAACAACGCTGCGATAAACATATGTGTGCAGAA
>NW_007185016.1:0-788 GCF_000164805.1 Carlito syrichta
CTGCTCTCAAACCGCCCAACTCAGCCATCCTATGCCTGGCCTTCCCAAAAAGCTGCAATCACAGGTTTTCCAATCAGTCGACATCCTGGTCTTCCTTCCTGGTCATGAATTCTGGGTTGGAGACGATCCTCCCACCAAGGTCTGCCCTCACCCAAGGTTTTCTGGATTTTGCTTGGGTTCGAGGTTGGGGCTTGCCATGGTGTCCAGCCTCATCTCGAGCTCCTGGCCTCTGGCCATCTTCCTCTCTCAGCCTCCTTGAATGCTGATGAGACAGTCATGAGTCATCCGCCCATCCCCGACCCCCCAAACGTTTGAGAGAAATGCCTTACATTTCCCCCAGGCAGCCTCTTGGAGGAGTGTGTGGGTCCACACTGGAGAACAAAGTGGGAGGAAGGGTGGGTGCCCTGACAGAGACACACCCATGCACCAGGTGCTTCTCCCATGAAGGATGAAGCAGGCAAATCCAGCCACCCTCTCCAGTGTTCTGGGTTTTCAGAAGGGAGTGGGCCTCCTGGTGGGGCCTGGAGAGTGGTGTGGAGGATGAAAGTGGGGGCTCACTCATGTCACCCCAGCACTCTGGTATGTCAAGGCAAGAGGATGGCCTAAGCCTCTGGGTCCAAGACCAACCCAGGCACCTTGGCGTGACCTCATTTCTACATGAAATGAACAAAATGAGTCGAGCATGGTGGTACACTCCTGTCATTCCTGCCACTTGGGAGGATGCAGCAGGACGATGACCAGAGCTCAGCCAGGGAAGGCCCCAGTGTCCGAAAACGGGTCTCTGTGCT
>NW_007185017.1:0-728 GCF_000164805.1 Carlito syrichta
GAGGACGCAGCAGGACGATGACCAGAGCTCAGCCAGGGAAGGCCCCAGTGTCCGAAAACGGGTGTCTGTGCTCTTTCCCTGTGTGACAGAACAGGTCTCTGACTTAGTATAATAATACCAAAAGCTACCACCGCAACCACAGACTGTTCTCAGGGACTCAACCTGGCATTCTAGCCCTTTGGAGGCCAAGGTGAGTCAACGGCCTGAGCCTGCAGGTTGGAGACCAGACAGGGACAGTGGGTGAAAACTTATCTCGGCCATCAAAAATAAATCCAAATATTAGATGGGTGTGGTCGTGCAGACCTGTGATTCCAGCCACTCGTAAGGCCAAGGCAGGGGTATCGCCAGAGCCTGGCAGGTGGAGTACGTGGTGACCATGAGCCTGCCACTGCATTCAGCCTGGGCAACAGAAAGAGATTTCGACTCCTAATAATAGTAATCAGCACCACCGCCACCACAATGACCCCTGCCACCCAGCACAAGGAGTCATCCTCAGGGACAGGGAGGAAAAGGTGCTTCCCCGACTGTCAATAGTGGGACGTTTCAAACCTGGCTACTTGGCACGATAGTCCCACACCTTTGGTCATGCATCCTAGAAGGCATGCCACCACCCTCCACACTCGTGTCCCATGGCAAAGTCGTTTATGAACTCATGGAACAGACAGCCCCGAATTAGGGCAGCACTCGGTTACAGAGTGATCAAAGTGGTCCAGCAAGGCCGCATCCAG
>NW_007185018.1:0-878 GCF_000164805.1 Carlito syrichta
TCTTTTCTTTCCTCCAGATCAGAAAATGCCTTTAATTTTTTTCTGTATATTAATAATCCCTCTAGGAAGCTCTTCTGGCCAAAATAAGTTAATTGTCTTAGGAATTTGAGAACCAAAGAGTTAATAGGTGAGAGGTTTGCTTTACAATTAGGATGGTTCAGTTCATCATTAGGCAATATACTCTCAATCTAGGATCATGAGAAATTATCACCAGAATCACCTAAGCCCAAAACCTGGGGTTCACCCATTCTACCTCACTGCCTCTTTACCCTCTATCAAACCAGTTCCCCAAATTGGTCTGCCCTACCTTTACAACCTTTCTCTCCATCCTCTCTGTTCTTGCTATAGCCCAGGTCCTCAGTGGTTCTAAGAGGACTGCAAATCCTCTCTGACTTTGTACCTGTGCTCTTATCACCCAATCTCCAGACCAGTAGTCTCCAAATTAAAGTGAAGGGTGCATCAAGAGACCAAAGTCTGCATATTTAATGATGCTGTACCTAAAACCTTTATAAATGCATATGGTTGCACTTGTACTATCTCCATTTGGTCCTCTTTGAGTCTACTTGATCCATAATCAATTTGCTAAGCGAGTGTTTGTAATTCCTTTCATGCACACACTGAACAAGAAATAGGGGTTTTGAAAGGGAGATGGAGTGATGTGATTGAGTTTGCTGGCAGATGAGTGATGGGAACATCTGCATATTTGGCTGGATTAAGACATGCAGCCCTGCACTCTCTCTCTTCCCCTCTGAAAGCTGGCAATTTTGTGAGAAAGACCTGTGTAAAGCAGGCTACCCTCGTTTGCAGACTCTAGCATACTTTTCCTGAGAAGGACCATTCCCAGAATCAAACTATCATGGGGCATTCTGTTATACAGT
>NW_007185019.1:0-763 GCF_000164805.1 Carlito syrichta
GCAACCCAGAGATCCGAGTAAATAGCAAATAATTGCGACACACAAAAAGATTAAGAAAAAAAGTTATTAAAAATAAATTAGAGAGAGAAAGAGAAGGAAAAGAGAAGATTCAGCTCCCCAAGTGGGGGAGGGGGGCCAAAGCCAGGAAGCATGGCGACAGCCATGACTCAAAGAGCACACGGCCACGCCAGACTCTAGCAAGGCAATGGCCCCTGGTTGCCTGTGGTTGAGTCCTTTTAACCATTCCCCTTGATGGGGGAAGATCATTAGGGTGATTGGGTGGTGGTCTGCTTCCACGTCATCACAAAATGGCAAGCAAGTGCAGGTACTGATGATGTCAGATGATGGACAGCAGGCGGATGGGTGGGTTAGTCACATGATTGCTGCCATGGTGGGGCTTATCTGTGTCAGGAAGTTCACAGAGTTCTGATTAGCTTAACCTGAGGGGGATTTCCTGTAAGAGGCTTGTTAGACATTTGCAATTCACAAGTTCCTTGACCAAAAGTGGGTGGTCATTTGAGTTGTCCTGATATTGTATCTGAAGGAGATATGCCTAGGGGGGATGGGTTAGACTGCTGTTTGTCCTGAAGTCGAATGTCTGAATGCTTGCTAATCGTTACACTGAGATTAAAAAAAAAAAAGCTAATAATAAGATAACTTTCTTCTAGGTTTCTACAGATACCTTTCACATAATAATATGAGAAAGTGTTTGGGAATAATGGGAAGCTGTCAGGGAAGGGGAGTGGGATTGGCAGTTGAGGGG
>NW_007185020.1:0-818 GCF_000164805.1 Carlito syrichta
GATCTCACCTCATCAGTGTGGTCTACTTTCTTCTTCTCTTTATCACCTCAGCTATGCCCCTACCCCAACTATCTAGATTCCTCTGTATTCTACTCTTTTTTTTAGTGCTCATCATCTTTCCTGGTTGACCATGTTTACGCTTTCTCCTCAATTAGAAGGCCAGCTCTACATGGGCAGGGATTTCTGTCTTGTTCATCATCACTACATGTCAAAGCCTAGAAGAGTGATGATATTCAGTAAGCTCTCAGCACACATTTGTTGGTTATAAATTTTTAAATAAAATTAGCTTATGAAGCCAAGTAGACACGTTCACCCCACAGGCAGTCTCAGTTTGGAGAACAGCAATATTTCAGTGCCAGGAATTGCTACTAACACAAACCATAAGCCTGACTTGCATTTGTAGTTTTGCTGACTTCTCCCAGCATCTAAGCTCTTTCACGAGACTCCTCTTAAGTCTAAGCCATATCTTTATGGATTTTAGGAGAAAAGGAACATTTCCTTCAACTTTCATTTTTAAGCTAGGAGTAATAAAGACCAGGCAGTAAGAAGGACGTTGAGTACATTGAACTTTGCTTGCACTTGCTGGAATGCCCCAAACAACATACTGGTTTTCTGCACTGGCTTCCATTATTGTAGAGCAGTTGGAACAGGCCTTCAGCAATTAATCAGTGCTTCCCTCGTGCCTCAACAAATCACTGAGTCTAGTTTCCTCATTTGAAAACTAGGGGACACTCACAACCTTGTACGTGGACTAAATGATTATACAAACAAAAACTGCTTAGTCCAGTGCCAGGCACAGAGAAAATGTGCTATTTTTT
>NW_007185021.1:0-908 GCF_000164805.1 Carlito syrichta
CGAGTCACTCACTGGCCAACTAGTTGTCAGGTAACCAGTCGGTTCATTCATCGGCAGACTAGTTAACTCTTCTGACCATTCAGCTCAATAACTAGCCAACTAAAGTTGACTGACCAGTCAGCTCATTTGCGGGCTGTATAGTTAAATCAGTTGACAATTCGGCTTTCTAGCTGGCTGAATAGTTAATTCAGCTGACCAGTTGGCTCACTAGCCAGCTGAGTAAATCAGCTCACCTGTGGGCTCACTCACTGGACTACTAGTTAAGTAAGCTAACCGATTGGCTGAGTAGCTGGAGAACTATTTAAGTCAGTTAACCAATCAGCTGACTAGTAGGCCAACTAGTTAGGTCAGAACATTGGCCAGCCAAATAGTTAACTGAACTAACTTGTGGGCCAACTCTTCAGTCAACTAATTAACCCGGCTAACTACTCGGCCAACTAGTTGGACGACATGTTATGCCAGCTAACAAGTTGGCCAAGTAGTCAGCTGACATGTTAACCATATAAGTAATTGGCTGAATCATCAGCAAAAAAGTTAAGTCACCTAGCTAACTCATTACTGAACTAATTAAGGCAGCTAGTTAACTCATTTATCAAATAGTTAAAACAGTTAGGTAACTCATTAACCAACTCGTAAAGTCAGCTAGCTATCTCGGCAGCCAACTAATTAAGTCAGCTATCTAAGTCAGCTAGCTAGCTAGCTAGCTAAGTAAGCTAGCTAAGACAGCTAGCTCATTAGTTAGCTAACTATTTAAGTCAGCGACCTGATTCTGCTGCCTAACTAGTTAGCTAGGTAGTTATTCAGCTAGCTAAATACTTAGGAACCATTTAATTCAGGTGGCTAAGTCAGCTAACTAACTAGTTAAGTCAGCCAGTTAAGTCAGCTAGTTTAAGTAGTTAAGTCAGCTA
>NW_007185022.1:0-776 GCF_000164805.1 Carlito syrichta
ATGTAGGAGAGGAGGTTAGTGTGGAAGAGACAGCACTGCCACCCTCGAAGCCAGTGTGGAAGAGACATCACTGCCAAATTTTCACCACTTCAAAATGCTCTCAAAGCCCGTCCTTCTCACCTGATGGGGTCTCCATCTTCCTTCCAGTCTGTGTTCTCTGCTGGGTTCATTATCAGAGCTGCCCATAGCCACCATGACCAGGCCGCTTCTCTGAAGTCAAAGAGCTAATCAGAATTAAGTGCCTTGTTTGACAGGGAGGCCAGATGTGCAGACAGAGGCATTTCAAGGCACTGCATCTCTGCCCACAATTTTCAGCTTCTAGCGATGACAAGAGTCCGAGGATATTGCAAAATATTGTCCTTCTTGGGCAACTCCAACGCATCCTCATCTCAGGATTCTAGAATATGCATGCAGACTGAGTTCAAAATGCTGGCTGAATTTCACAGCAAGTTCAAGAGCACTGTATAATCACAGCAAGTTCAAGGGCACTGCACGTGTCTCAACTCTGCCAGAGCCTCTCCTAATGGTGAGGCATATGGTAAGACCACAGGTCACAAGTTCCACAGCATCCGAGTCCACCCACCATGGGACCACACCCTCATGTTCATCCTCTGTCCTTTCCAAAGCCCCAATTACCAAGAAATAGGGGATGTATCTCTCTTACCCATCCCCAGCACCCAACAGATGTTCAACCAACATTTGTAGAATGAAGGGATCAGGGTATAACATTTAAAAAATATATAATAGAGGCAGGGTCTAGCTATATGGCCCAAGCT
>NW_007185023.1:0-699 GCF_000164805.1 Carlito syrichta
CAGTCTATCACTCTTGCTTATTCTTTGAAAGAATGAGCTTTGACCATGCTCAGTGGCTCATCCTGTAATCTCAGCACTTTGAGAGACTGAGGTGAGTGGATTGCCTGAGCCTGTGGGTTCGAGACCCACCTGGGCAACTTGACAAGACCTCATCTCTACAACAAATCAAAAATTAGCCAGGCATGGTAGTGCACACCTGTAGTTCCAGCTACTCAGAAGGCTGAGGTGGAAGGATCACTGGAGCCCAGCAGATCAAGGCTGCAGAGGCCAGGAGTCACCATTGCACTCCAGTCTGGGTGCCAGAGTGAGACTCCAACTCAAAAAAAAAAAGCAAGAAAGAACGAGCTTTTTGTTTCACTCTTTTTTCCTATTATATTTTTATCTTCTATGCCCCATATTTGGGCCTTTACTTTGGTGATCTACACTCTTCTGTTAAAGTTAGGGATTTGGTGGTCTTGCCTTTCCACCTCCCTTATGATATTTGTTAGTCTGTTAACTTGTGATTTTTCGATTTTTTTGATGTGTGATCATACAGATATAAATTCACCACTTATTACTAATCTCATGGCATCTCAGAGGTTTTGGAAAGATGTTTCTTCATTTTCATTTGTTTCCAGGATGTTTCACTTACTGCTTTGATTCCTGTGTTTACCCAGGAGTCATTCTATATCACGACTGTTTAGTATCCATATCTTTGTA
>NW_007185024.1:0-401 GCF_000164805.1 Carlito syrichta
GCAAAATGAAATTTCACATGTATAGATAGTATTCACACCTTGGTGCTGTGAAAAAAAAAACACCTCATTTGAAGAGCATCTGACAAGAGTCTGGTGTGGCTGATGAAGGAAAGCTGTACTGACTGCTATGTATCTGGTCTTCCTGAAGCCCTACCACACATCAATTCCTGGGATCTTTCTGGGCACCTATGTTTGTGCACATAACTGCCCACCCTTAATGATATTGAACACCTGGGTTCTCACTCAAAGTGTAGAGCCCCAGCCTACAGGACACCTGTCAGTGATCACAGTGGATCTTCAGGAGGCAAAAACCATAATACAACCTCATGCTCAGGCTTCCTCTCTTTCTCCTGAGTGATACTATACTTACCAGTATGGCCCTGCATGGTGTGACTTACCTC
>NW_007185025.1:0-846 GCF_000164805.1 Carlito syrichta
AGCCAGCAGGCAAGCTCGGTGACTTAACTAGCTGACTTGAACAGCTAGCCTGCTGACTAGCAAGCTGACTTATCTAGCTAACTACCCACTTAGCCAGCTGGCTGGACAGCCAACTAAACTAGCTAACTTAACCAGCTACCCAGTTGGCTACCCAGATGATTTAACTCAATGACATCGCTAACTAGCCAGATAGCTATCTAGCTGACTTAACTAGTTAGCTACCTACATTGCCCATTGGCTTATCAGCTCTCTTAACTAGCTGGATTAACCAACTAGCCAGCTGGGTAGTCAACTGACTTAACTGGCTTGCACCTTAGCTAGCCAGCTGGCTAGCCAGGTGACTTAACTAGCTGACTTAACAAGCTAACTACCTAGCTAACCAGCTGACTTAAATAGTTTGCTAAATAGCTAGTTACCTAGCTAGCCAGCTGACTTAAGAAATTAGCTAACTACCTATCTACCTAGCTAACAAGCTGACTTAGTTAGCTGCCTAGCTAGCTTGCTGACTTAACCAGATGGCCACATAGTTAGCTTACTCATTATCTAACATTCTAGCTAGCTGACTTAATCATCTGACTTAACTCGTTAGCTAATGAGCTAGCTAGCTGATTCACCAGCTGACTTATTTTGTTAGAAAAACTAGCTAGCTAGCTGACTAATCCACTGACTTAACTTGATAGCTAACTAGCTAGCTAGCCTACTCAAACAGCTGACTCAACCCCATTTTGCTAACTAGCTAGCATGCTGACTCAACCAGTTTAATTTAACCCGTTAGTAAACTAGCTAACTTACCCTGACTCAACCTGCCTGACTTAACCCATTAGCTAACTACTCAGCTAGCTGTCT
>NW_007185026.1:0-784 GCF_000164805.1 Carlito syrichta
CTTCCGAGTAGCCGGGAATTACAGGCATGCACTACCACATCCGGCTGATTTTTTGATTTATTGTAGAGATGAGGTCTCGCTGCCCAGGCAGGTCTCGAACCCGCGGGCTCAGGCAATCTACTCACCTCAGCCTCCCAAAGGCGTGGGATTACAGGCTGAGCCACTGAGCCCAGCTATCCCATCAAATTATTTTGATAAATAACATTTTTTTCTTTCTAACAACCACATTAGACCTCATTACTGCCATAAATTCCCCAGACAGACGTTCACAATTTTATCTGCACATACAGGGTTCCCAAATAGCACACATCTGTATTCAAAATGACTGTAAAATGTGACCACTCTCCATATAGAAAACGATCAATGTGCCAGATCAGCAAAGGGAATCCAGACTCTGAGAAACTTGTAAATGAGCAGATTTCTTTGACTATTTAGCTTGGTGAAGAAGGTCACAGAAAAAAGTTTTCTGTGACTAGATTTCATTTTTGCCTAATCACTCCAAAATGTACTTTGTGCTTTTCTAATTATTTTGGTTGTACTGGAGAAGAAGACATTTCAGTGTGGACTCTACTGGGAATTCTTTCTGAAGGGACACCTTGTAAATCTCTCATCCTGGCACCCAGGACAAAATGTGACTGATCTTTTTCCATAGTCTGAGATCTGAAAGGCAGCAGGGCCTCTCTCAGAGAAGTAGGCTTTCCTTCAAAACTACAAGAAAAGTTAAAGCAAAACCCATCAGCCTCTCTCTGCTCCTCATGGTTGGTGGGGATTGATTCCTGCACCT
>NW_007185027.1:0-1527 GCF_000164805.1 Carlito syrichta
GATTGCCACTATAAGAAATGGGCAATAACATCCAGGCAGGGTGGCTCATGCCAGTAATCCCAGCATTTGGGGAGGCTGAGGTGGGAGGATTGTTTGAGTTCAGGAGTTTGAGACCAGCCTGGGCAGCACAGTGAGACCTCATCTCTACAAAATAAAAAATATAGAGAAATTGGCCAGGCGTTGTGGTGCAAACCTGTAGTCCCAGCTATGCGGGAGGCTGAGGCAGGAAAATCTCTTCAGTCCAGAAGATCGTTGCTTCGGTGATCCGTAATTGTGCCCCTGCACTCCAGACTGGGTGATAGAGTGAGACCCTGACTCAAGAAAGAAAGAAAAAGGCAATATCATGTGCTGGGGGGAAGCTACATTACATTAAACACTAAAGTAGATGGTTGAACATATACAGACAGTTATACTACAAGGCAAAAATAAGTGCTAAGAAGGATATGTGCTCATTACATCTTTGTCTCTCAGTTTCAACACTGTCTTCTGCAGTACATAGCCAGGACTTTGCAAATCTCATCTCTCCATTGTGGCCTCTTCCTTCCTGGCCAGATCCCTTCCCATCACCCTCAGTGCTGCCACAACCACGTGACTTCACCAGGCAAAAGCTTGTCCAGTTTTCCTGGTGTCCAATGCTCACCAAGCTGGGTGTTCAGGCTCCTCAGCGAGCCCAGATTCAGTCAAGCGTGTACCCATCCCACAGGTTTGAGTCTCAGGTCTGTGGGTTCCTCCCCTGTGTCCTCCCTCTTTTTTTAATCCCCTGTGGGGTGGAAGCTGCTACCTTTATTTGCCTCTGCAATACCTTCCTGTTCTCCTTTTGCCTTTTCAGTGAACTAGCTGAAAATTCATCATAACATGTTAGTTTGTTCAGGTTGTTGCATCAAAATGCCACAGACTTAGAGGTTTAAGGAACAGAGGTGTCTTGTCTGGCAGTTCTGGTGGCAGGGAGTCCAAATCAAGGTGTCAGCAGGGTTGCTTACCCCGAGGACTTTGAGGGAGAATCTGGTTCATGCCTTTCCCCAGCTGCTGAGGGTTTGCCAGCAGTTTAGATATTCTCTGGCTTGTAAATGCATCACCCCCATCTCTGTTTTCATCTTCACCTGGTACATTCCTTGTTTGCTGTATGTGCCCAGATTTCCTCTTCTCATAAGAACATTAGTCATATTGTGTTAGAGAACCACATTGCTCCAATATGACCTCATCTTAACTAATTATATCCAAAGCAATTCTAAAAGGAGGGACCTCAAAAAAAAGGCATTTATTTATAAAATGTTTTGTATTTGTCTTCACATGTTTAGACTTCAGTCACCACCAATATACTCTCTGTGTGATGCAGTATATCTATTGAGACACTTTTTTCATTGCTCAAAACAGTTTTTGAGCTCATCCATTTTTGGTGCCTTCTAGTGCCTCTGACATTTTTTATTTCACCTCTTCTACATTGGCAAAATGTTTCTCTTAGAGGACTTTTTTCATCTGTGGAAACAAAGAAAAATTTGGTTACAATGAGATCAGGTGAACAGGGAA
>NW_007185027.1:1950-3245 GCF_000164805.1 Carlito syrichta
TTTTTTTTTTGAGTTGGTGTCTCACTCTGTCACCCAGACTGGAGTGCAGTGGCCACTCCTGGCCACCGCATCCTTGACCTGCTGGGTTCTGGCGATCCTTCTGCCTCAGCCTTCCAAGTAACTGGAACTACAGGCTCGTGCTACCACGCCCGGCTGATTTTTTGATTTATTGTAGAAATGAGGTCTCGCCAAGTTGCCCAGGCGGGTCTCAACCCACGGGCTCTGGCAATCCATTCACCTCAGCCTCCCAAAGCGCAGGATTACAGGCTAAGCCACCGAGTCCGGCTTATTTTTATTATTATTAATAATAATTTTTATAGTCCCGAGGTCTTGCTGTGCTGCTCAGGCTGGTCTCAAACTCCTGGGCTCAAGCACTCCTCTCTCATTGGCCCCCAAACTCTGGGATTACAGGTGTAAGTCATTGCGCCTGGCAAGAATTACTTATATTAAATTTTCTCTGTCCAAATAAGTGGTATGGTTTCTGTCTCCTGAATAGATCCTTACTGATACAAGGGATTAAGACTTCAGAAGTCAAAGGAGGAAGTGATTTATTCTGACAATGAGGATAGAGTACAATGACTTGAACCAGACTTTGAAAGTTAACTTGGATTTTGATAGATAGAGAATGTGAGTAAAATATGAATTTCAGGAGACACTGAGTATGGTGACCAGGCTGCAGTGCAGGATTTATCAAGGAGTGCACTCAAGGGACACAGAGGCCTAACCAGTGTGGATTTTAGTGGCATAGCAATGAACTCAGGTTTTTTCTCTGGGCAATGAAGAACTATCAAATGTGTCAAATGTGTCTGAGGAGGAGCAGAATAGGATTGAATGTGTCAGAGGAGTATCAAGAAACTGCCTGAGGTCATGGCCATAGGATTGGAATAAGACTCACAAAGATGATTCTGCATTTCTGCTGTAGCTCATGCTATGGAGCAAGTAAAGACCAAGTCTGAACTAAAACTCAGACCTTGACCTTAGCCTGCTCTACCTTTCACATGCACCAGGTCCTTCTGTGGGTGGAGGAGGCAGATGGTTAAGCCCTCAGATGTTCCTTGGAAGCTCAGAAGTCACATCTAGCAACCATATCTCTTGTCCCTTAATCAGAGCTACTGCCATTTCCTCACTTTACACATTTCATTTCCAGATAAGGTGATGTTTGAACAAAGGATTTTTTGACTACATATAAATTTGAAAAATCACTGAGATACGTGATTGTCAGAGTTCTGACACTAGTATCCTCAGCTGATTTCATGACATGCAAACTTCCAATCTGAAACACAGCAAATTAACAC
>NW_007185027.1:4404-5487 GCF_000164805.1 Carlito syrichta
GAACACTGTAAGCTTGTGACATGTTGTTCATGTCAAGAACTTGACTGTTGGAGACTTTCTGAAAATGCTTTCTTGTCCCTTAAATTACCTGTTTTCTTTTTGGCATCCACCTAACTAATCTAAGAAGAAACTACCTTTTGCAAAGCTTACAGCCTGTATTCAAGTACATACTGGGGTGGGGGGGGCAAAAAATATATATATGTTTTAAGGGATATTATCAATGTATTACTTTTCAAAGCTGAATTGAATTATGGTAGCAAAGTTTAGTATGTCGTTCAATAAAGAGATAGCATTTATCAAATGAATGTTAGGATCACCATGCGATAGGCAGCATAGTCAAAGAAAATGGTGGAAGTACGGTTTTTAGAGGTGCACAAGACCACTTTGAAATGTTATTTGAAATTTGAAAGCATTGTGGAAGTGTGACAATGGAGGCGTGAGTATACAACAGAACCTCCAACATGCTTAACAATTTCACATGTTCATGATAAGTTTGAGATGCATGGGACTGTATGTGATGTGCACAAAGGAAGATCTGGGAGGCCTTGCCCAGGAACAAGTCCTGCAGTCGTTCACCATCATCAGAAGTGTCTGGATGCTGATGGGAATCACTTTGAGTAGCTCTTGTACTTGCAGATGTCAAATGTAACTTGGATTCATCTTTTGTTATCAGTATGTATTGAGCATTACAATTTTAATAGTTTTTTTTTTCCTTTCTTAAGTTGCGTATACTTTTTCGGCACCCTCCATATATATACACACACACTTGTTTATGTATGGATTTACTATGATGAATTGATGTGTGTGGTTATGGAGGATGAGAAGGCCCCCCACCTACTGTCTGTAACCTGAATATCCAAGAAAGTTAGTGGTGTGATCAGGTCTAAGACCAAAAGTCTGAGCACCAGGAGACTCCAGGGTGTGACTCCCAGTCCAAGGGCAGAAGAAGACCTACGTACCAGGCATAGGGCATGCAAGAAGGGAGGGAGCAAAGGGGAGAGGTTTTTTCTCTGTGTTTTGTTCTATCTAGGCCCTCAGGGGATTGGGTGACACCCACCCATGTTGGGAAGAGCAATCTGGTCG
>NW_007185028.1:0-755 GCF_000164805.1 Carlito syrichta
CCTCCCCTGTGTCCTCCCTCTTTTTTTAATCCCCTGTGGGGTGGAAGCTGCTACCTTTATTTGCCTCTGCAATACCTTCCTGTTCTCCTTTTGCCTTTTCAGTGAACTAGCTGAAAATTCATCATAACATGTTAGTTTGTTCAGGTTGTTGCATCAAAATGCCACAGACTTAGAGGTTTAAGGAACAGAGGTGTCTTGTCTGGCAGTTCTGGTGGCAGGGAGTCCAAATCAAGGTGTCAGCAGGGTTGCTTACCCCGAGGACTTTGAGGGAGAATCTGGTTCATGCCTTTCCCCAGCTGCTGAGGGTTTGCCAGCAGTTTAGATATTCTCTGGCTTGTAAATGCATCACCCCCATCTCTGTTTTCATCTTCACCTGGTACATTCCTTGTTTGCTGTATGTGCCCAGATTTCCTCTTCTCATAAGAACATTAGTCATATTGTGTTAGAGAACCACATTGCTCCAATATGACCTCATCTTAACTAATTATATCCAAAGCAATTCTAAAAGGAGGGACCTCAAAAAAAAGGCATTTATTTATAAAAATGTTTTGTATTTGTCTTCACATGTTTAGACTTCAGTCACCACCAATATACTCTCTGTGTGATGCAGTATATCTATTGAGACACTTTTTTTCATTGCTCAAAACAGTTTTTGAGCTCATCCATTTTGGTGCCTTCTAGTGCCTCTGACATTTTTTATTTCACCTCTTCTACATTGGCAAATGTTTCTCTTAGAGGACTTTTTTTCATCTGTG
>NW_007185029.1:0-831 GCF_000164805.1 Carlito syrichta
TTCTTTTACTTTGCGTGTGTCTGTCTTGTTTTGCTATCAGAGTAGTTCTGGGCTCATATAGTCAGTTCGGAATTATTTCTGCCTCTTCGATTTTTGTGAAGAGTTTAAATGAAACTTATATTTACTTTTCAACTGCTTGGACAAATTCAGCTGTGAAGCCATCAGGCCCTAGGCTCTTTTTTCCTCCCTCTCTCTTTTCTTTATCTTGTTTTCTGCTTTGTTTTGTTTTGTTTTGTGCACTGACCATTCTTCTGCTTTGGATTCTCTGTTTTATTTTACACAAAACTGTTTGCTGAATCAAAGATTGAGTGAATGATGAGTCTTCACTCTTCAAGGGAAAGTTGATGCCCGCTGATTACCTAAAGAAGTTACAGTTATTAAAATGACTTAGGTAATTCTATGATTTCAAGACACAGAGTGAAGTAAAGACTAATGACGCCACTGGATTGAAATCAGTGGGAAAATCCAAATATGTTTACTGAAAATAACTAAACAAGTCTTTTATTCTCAGTCGTGTTCTAATCCTTTGAAATATTTCTTCCACATTACTTTCCATAATTTAAAAAAGGCCAATCCTATCAATCCTTCCCATTTTCCTTTCTTGCTGCTCCTCCCTATTTCCTCAACCACAATGGGTCGAAGGCCCCACTGTCAAGTGATTCGAGCCTGTGTCCTGATTAATTATCCTACATAGGAGTTCAAACGTCGACCGAAGTTCTATTGCATAATAGCATATAATATAGTCACTTGGACTTGATATGTTGTATCCTTTGCTCTTGTGCCAGCATGAGCTCCATTGAGCTCTTTGACACCAGTACATAGACGATGGTG
>NW_007185030.1:0-796 GCF_000164805.1 Carlito syrichta
ACTTCAGAATTGAACAAAGTAAGAGGACATACATAAAGAATAGGAGATTGAACAAACAGAAGTAAAACCAATCCCTTTACCCCTGAATAACAGAATTAAAGAAGACGGTGACGTGGAGGGAAGGAAAAAGGAGGGAGGGGGAAAAACCGCACAAATGAAGAAAAACCAAAAGAAGAATATAGGTCTTACACAGACCCCTGGGAGATCAGACAATGAGAAAACAGATTCTGGAACACAGACAATGAAGAGTCCCCAGAATGACTGGCTACATGCAACAAACCCAGACATCAAGACATTAATGGAGAGAATTAAAAAAATTGAGGAGAGACAAGAGGAAAATAGGAAGGAGCTGTTGTCAGAAATGACAACAGTAAAGAATACTGTGATGGAAATGAACAACAGACTAATAAGCACGGAAAGCAGAATAAGCCAAGCCGAAGAAGGAATCTCAGAGCTCGAAGACCAAAACACAGAACTAACCCAAACTGTCAAAAGCATAGAAAAGAAGCTCAAAAAGACAGAACAAAACCTGCAAGAGATGAATGATCACTCAAGAGACCAAACCTAAGAATAATTGGGCTTCCTGAGGCAGAAAGAGAAACCGAAGCCACACTGGAACAAACATTTCATGAAATCATTCAAGAAAACTTCCCTCATCTCATTAAGAATGAAAAAATTCAAACACAAGAGATTCAGAGAACCCCTGCAAGACAACAAACGAGAAGACCAACTCCCAGACACATAATAATTCGCCTAAACAAAGTAACTATGAAAGGAAAAATCCTAAAGACAGCAG
>NW_007185031.1:0-846 GCF_000164805.1 Carlito syrichta
TGTCAGTGTCTTCTTTCCAGCTCTGAGTCCTGGAAGTTCAGTTCCGGGGAAGTGAGTCCGAGAGCCTGGGGCTTCCTTCCTCCACCTGTTGCCCACTCACAGGACTGGAGCTCTGTCCCGGGCCTGGCAGGCTGGGAAAATGGGGTCAAATTGTCTGCAAGCTGCTTTTCTTGTAGAGCAGAGGTTGCATGCTGGTGGCGGCCACCTGTGAGGACTTGGAAACATGACCTCACTCAGCACCCATCCTGAAGCATGGGTGTCACTCCAAGAGAAGTGGGTCTCTGTCCTTACCTTTGGCTCCACAGCATGGGTTTAGAGGAGGTTTTCCTCGCATTAGAGGCCCCTCGTATGAAATCAGCCCTCTGAAATTACCACTAAAAGGGTTGGCTACTGTTCAAGGAGAGTATGTGGCAAGAACAAATCCAAGGGTGCTTTCCGCACGGTTGAGGGGTGAATATTCGTGGTGAGAAGTAAAGGAGACTCATAGCTCCATAAGAAAAGCAAGCGAAATCGTTGGCTATGGACAGCTGGGAAGCGTATCCCAGCAATCAAAGCACACTTCATCGCGCACCAGGACGACTCCTGCTAAGGGTAGGCCAGGCCTGGAATCTCCCCCCTCTCGTCCAGCACTTTGGCAGACTGAGGACGGAAGATGGCTGGAGCCCAGGACTTGGAGACGCGACTGTCTAACATCACGCAGCCTCATCTCTATCTCCAAAATGTCATCAGTGAGCTGGGCATGGAGATACAGGCTTGTATTTGTAGCTGTCTGGGAGGATTGCCTGACCCAGGAGGTCCACCCTGTGTCAGGTATGATTGTACCACTCTACTCCACTCTGGTCATCA
>NW_007185032.1:0-836 GCF_000164805.1 Carlito syrichta
TGTTCAGGAGAGTATGTGACAAGAACGAATCCAAGGGTGCTTTCCGCACGGTTGAGGGGTGAATATTCGTGGTGAGAAGTAAAGGAGACTCATAGCTCCATAAGTAAAGCAAGCGAAATCGTTGGCTATGGACAGCTGGGAAGCGTATCCCAGCAATCAAAGCACACTTCATCGCGCACCAAGACGACTCCTGCTAAGGGTAGGCCAGGCCTGGAATCTCCCCCCTCTCGTCCAGCACTTTGGCAGACTGAGGACGGAAGATGGCTGGAGCCCAGGACTTGGAGACGCGACTGTCTAACATCACGCAGCCTCATCTCTATCTCCAAAATGTCATCAGTGAGCTGGGAATGGAGATACAGGCTTGTATTTGTAGCTGTCTGGGAGGATTGCCTGAGCCCAGGAGGTCCACCCTGTGGTCAGGTATGATTGTACCACTCTACTCCACTCTGGTCATCAGAGTGAGGCCCTGACTCCAAAAAGAGAAAAACAAGCCGCCGACTGGAAAAAAGATATTTGCAAATGTACATCAGATAAAGGATGATCATCTGGGATCTACAAGGAACTCCCACGTGCCGACTAGGAAAAAACAAACAGCCTCATTCCAAAGTGAGCAAACGATATGTACAGACCCTTCTCAACAACAGACACACACGCAGCCACCAAAGACATGTCAAAAAGCTCAGCCTCATTAGTCATCCAAAAATGCAAATGAAAACTACATTGAGAGGTCACCTAAGTTCAGTCGGGATGGCTGTCATCCATAATTCCAAAAACAACAGATGCTGGCGAGGAAATGACAAACAGGGAACACTTCTACACTGCTCGCGGGAGTGGAA
>NW_007185033.1:0-1018 GCF_000164805.1 Carlito syrichta
GTTTTCTTTAAAATGTTTAGCAGTGCTATTAAGTATAAAGAGCTTAAACATTTTCTTTAATATATTTGAGGGAATACTTATTCTACACATATACTTTGTATCCTCTTAAGCAAAATAATAATCATTTTGAAAATATTAAATACCAAAGAAAAGATCTAATTATTCACAGGTATATGTCATGAATTGTGTCAAACTATCATGAACAAGAGATAACAGTGAGAAATATCATCAAAGAACATTTAGTGTTCAAAATTTTCACTGGGACTACTTAGGCATAAACACGTAATTAAAATTCGTTACCACTTAAACATGACAAATGCATTATTTTAAAAATGTGTCTCATTAAACTAATCACTCTGAAAATTGTTAATGAATCTCTTTTTGAGATTAAGTTTGAAGGCTCCTCATTCCATAACAATAAAGAGCATGACATAATTTATAATATGTATATTTTTTATTTATGGTTTTAGATGGGCACAATCTTAAAAGTTAGATGACATACAATGCTCATAATTTGGGGATGTTGAAAAATATTATTTAATTTTAAGGCATTAAATTTGCATCCTTGACTCTATTGATAAGAAACAAAACAGAATATATACATCAGCTACATATTTAATCTCTTCACAATGTTATAATTATTTTCGTTTAGCTAAAAAAGAAATAACTCAAAACAATGCATAAACTGAAGAAAACACAATTATTCCCTTACCCAAAAACTCTATTTAATGAGAGTAGAGTCTGTGTTCATGGACTGTAAAATAAAGTACGAGAAATAATATCAGACATAGGACAAAAAGAGAAACAGCCAAAAGTCTGAAATGAACAGGCTAAAAATGTGTTCAAAAATTCAGATGAAAAAATGGAGCAAGTGTAGGAAGCCAATAATTAAACTAGAAGTTGAAAATTTATTGAGATTTATAGGAATCCATTTATGGCAGATTAAAATTCCACAGTTAGTTTCAGACTAAATTTATTAAAAAATACATGTGCCTAGGTGTAAATTATAAAACTACGA
>NW_007185034.1:0-906 GCF_000164805.1 Carlito syrichta
AAATTTTCACTGGGACTAAGGCATAAACACGTAATTCAAATTCGTTAGCACTTAAACATGACAAATGCATTATTTTAAAAATGTGTCTCATTAAACTAATCACTCTGAAAATTGTTAATGAATCTCTTTCTGAGATTAAGTTTGAAGGCTCCTCATTCCATAACAACAAAGAGCATGAAATAATTTATAATATGTATATTTTTTATTTATGCTTTTAGATGGGCACAATCTTAAAAGTTAGATGACATACAATGCTCATAATTTGGGGATGTTGAAAAATATTATTTAATTTTAAGGCATTAAATTTGCATCCTTGACTCTTGATAAGAAGCAAAACAGAATATATACATCAGCTACATATTTAATCTCTTCACAATGTTATAATTATTTTCGTTTAGCTAAAAAAGAAATAACTCAAAACAATGCATAAACTGAAGAAAACACAATTATTCCCTTACCCAAAAACTCTATTTAATGAGAGTAGAGTCTGTGTTCATGGACTGTAAAATAAAGTACGAGAAATAATGTCAGACATAGGACAAAAAGAGAAACAGCCAAAAGTCTGAAATGAACAGGCTAAAAATGTGTTCAAAAATTCAGATGACAAAATGGAGCAAGTGTAGGAAGCCAATAATTAAACTAGAAGTTGAAAATTTATTGAGATTTATAGGAATCCATTTATGGCAGATTAAAATTCCACAATTAGTTCCAGACTAAATTTATTAAAAAATACATGTGCCTAGGTGTAAATTATAAAATTACTGATCTCAAAAAAATAACAAAATTATTAAAAATTTCAAAATAAGCATTTAGGTGGAAAATATAAGTTATAGATGCCAAGAAATAAAAGAAATTATACTACTATCGAACTCTATTTTCCCCTCTTGATATTAGTAAACAGGCTAA
>NW_007185035.1:0-1206 GCF_000164805.1 Carlito syrichta
ACGTATCACATTGGAGATTTGTTATCAGAAGGTACATCCTTTTTTAACTGCCTCCTGCTTCCCGTTCTGGTCATGGCCCTTCCTCGGAACTTGCTCCATGACAACTTGGTGACTGACTGTCAGTCTGGTATGGCTCCAGGTCCCTCCTTTCCTGGGCACTGCTCTCAAGAGCAGCCTTCACTGGATCAGACTTAGCTCCTAGACCTCACACCTTCTTCTGTGTAATGGTGTCAAAGAGCTCATGGAGCTTATGCTGGCACAAGAGCAAAGGATACGACATATTCAAGTCCAAGTGTCTCTATTATTATTCTATGCTATTCTGTCATAGAACTTCAGTCGACGTTTGAACTCCTATGTAGGATAATTAATCAGGACACAGGCTCGAATCACTTGACAGTGGGGCCTTCGACCCATTGTGGTTGAGGAAATAGGGAGGAGCAGCAAGAAAGGAAAATGGGAAAGCTTGATAGGATTGACCTTCTTTTAAATTATGGGAAGTAAGGTGGAAGATATATTTGAAGCTTTAGAACACTTCACTGAGAATAAAAGACTTCTTTACTTATTTTCAGTAAAGAAATTTTGATTTTCCCTCTGATTTCCGTCCAGTGGTGTCGTTAGTCTTTACTTAATTCTGTGTCTTGCGATGATAGGATTACCTAAGCCATTTTCATAATTGTAACCTCTTTAGGTAATCAGCGGGCACCGACTTTCCCTTGAAGAGTGAAGACTCATCATTCACTCAATCTTTGACTCAGCAAATAGTTTTGTGTAAAATAAAACAGAGGATCCAAAGCAGAAGGATGGTCAGTGCACTGCCCGTCAGCCTGCAACTGATGGGGACCCCAACTCAAAAAACAAAACGAAACAAAACAAAGCAGAAAACAAGATAAAGAAAAGAGAGAGGGAGAAAAAAAGAGCCAAGGGCCTTGATGACTTCACAGCTGAATTTTTCCAAGCAGTTGAAAAGCAAATATAAGTTTAATTTAAACTCTTCACAAAAATCGAAGAGGCAGAAATAATTCCCAACTGACTATATGAGCCCAGAACTACTCTGATAGCAAAACAAGACAGACACACGCAAAGAAAAAACAAAGAAAACCACAGACAAATATCACTGACGAACACAGGCATGACAAAATCTTAGCAAAAACCAAGTTAAATTGAACACTACATTTTTGCCTATTGTTAGAAAGAGCAATGAATTGA
>NW_007185036.1:0-805 GCF_000164805.1 Carlito syrichta
CCTTCTTTTAATTATGGGAAGTAAGGTGGAAGATATATTTGAAAGCTTTAGAACACTTCACTGAGAATAAGAGACTTCTTTACTTATTTTCAGTAGAGAAATTTTGATTTTCCCTCTGATTTCCATCCAGTGGTGTCGTTAGTCTTTACTTAATTCTGTGTCTTGCGATGATAGGATTACCTAAGCCATTTTCATAATTGTAACCTCTTTAGGTAATCAGCGGGCACCGACTTTCCCTTGAAGAGTGAAGACTCATCATTCACTCAATCTTTGACTCAGCAAATAGTTTTGTGTAAAATAAAACAGAGGATCCAAAGCATAAGGATGGTCAGTGCACTGCCCGTCAGCCTGCAACTGATGGGGACCCCAACTCAAAAAACAAAACGAAACAAAACAAAGCAGAAAACAAGATAAAGAAAAGAGAGAGGGAGAAAAAAAGAGCCAAGGGCCTTGATGGCTTCACAGCTGAATTTTTCCAAGCAGTTGAAAAGCAAATATAAGTTTAATTTAAACTCTTCACAAAAATCGAAGAGGCAGAAATAATTCCCAACTGACTATATGAGCCCAGAACTACTCTGATAGCAAAACAAGACAGACACACGCAAAGAAAAAACAAAGAAAACCACAGACAAATATCACTGACGAACACAGGCATGACAAAATCTTAGCAAAAACCAAGTTAAATTGAACACTACATTTTTGCCTATTGTTAGAAAGAGCAATTGAATTGATTTTGGCCTTTTCTATATTCATTACTATAGGGGTATAGGTTTCTTAATTACATTCTCTAATTTTGCAGATCATA
>NW_007185037.1:0-686 GCF_000164805.1 Carlito syrichta
CCTTAGGACAATAAGGTTCCCGGTTAACAGGGACAAGCTTATTTAGGACTATGGGTAACACCACATCGGCGCAGACGCTTCAACAGGCTCTCAAAAGCCTGCTGAAAGTAAAAGGGGTGGGTCTGAAGCAGGAGACAAGATAGCTCAATTACTCCTTCTGAGCAGCTTACATGAGAAATTTCCTGCGGAGAACAAAGAGCGGGGAGACAAGGGGTTTGGGTCTACGGGTGCCCCCCAGATTTTTTGCTCATTAGATCTCAGCACCAGACCGGTGCTCAGAGTCACAGTTAATGGTAAGCCCATAGTTGGTTTATTAGATACAGGTGCCAATCGTAGCATCGTTAACACCACAGACTGGCCGCCGGGGTGGCCCACACAGCAGTCAGACCAAACCTTAACAGGCCTGGGGTACGCCCAGATGCCGCAGATTAGTTCTCGCTTGTTGCCATGGAAAGATGAAGAGGGCCACCATGGGGATTTCCAGCCCTATGTGCTGAAGGTCCCAATTTCTCTATGGGGCCGAGATATATTACGACTTATGGGTTACAAGCTAACAAATGAAGGATGTTATAGCCCTCAAGCGAGAGGCATCATACATGGCATGGGCTCTGCGTTACTAATGTGCCTTTTAACAACTACAGCCACGCTGTGGCGCTATCCCGTAACCTTTCCAGCTATCTTACAGG